>NW_027077455.1:0-91728 GCF_963924675.1 Phocoena phocoena
CTCATGGACGTATATCTTGGGAAAAACAAAAATCGAGAGGACACAGGCACCCCAATGTTTACCACCTCTCTGTTTAAAAGATCCTCGACTAGGATATAACTTAAAGTACCTGCAGAGAAAAAACGGACAGAGATGTGGTGCTTATGTAGAGTGGAATATTACTCAGCCTGGAAATCAATGAAATACGGCCAGTTATAACAACTCAAGAGGAGTTACGTGTGATCATTCGAAGTCACATAATTCAAAAAGAAAAAGACATAAGATATCACTAATACATGGAATGTTAACATGGCTACACATGAACTGAATTACAAAAGAGAAGAGGGTTTCAAATTAAGAAAACCAACTTATGCTTCCTTAAGGGGAAAGGTGAGTTGGGGTGCTGCATAAAACCAGAGACTGAAATTAGCACAGATAACTTTCCATAAGCCAAATATGTAATAGACAAGACCTACTCCTGGCTCAACGAAATGGACCCAACACCACATATTCAACGCCTAGGAATATACCTGACTAGGAAGAATCTTAAAACCCATGGATATATATGTCTCCGTAAGAGAATCAAGCGTGTGTACAGCGGCCGAAATGCAGTAGTGAAAATCCGATAAATCCCATTATCAAAATAAATTTCGAAAACAAAACACAAAGACAGTGAAATAGAGAGCAATTCTTAAATAATTCACTCAGGGCATGTGATGCAACCGGGATTGACAACATCTACACCCAGAGCTGGTTGAGACATAAGGCTGGACACTTCAGGCTGATAGCATTGGTGAGTTTCGGTGAGCAAATGCAGACCCTTTGAAGTCATACTGCATGGTACCCATTCCATGGGTCCCAACTCTCCAGGTTCAAGGGATTCTTCCTCCAGCTAAAACATGCATGGGAAACCCAGAGTATCATCCACCGTGTGATTGGGAAACGATTATAATGCATCTCAGTTTTCGTATCCTGGTCCTCGGGTTCACCATTCCAGATGCTTTACTAACACTCTCCCCGCTTGGAGAGTCAGTGCCTTTAACCTCCTCTTTGGCACAGCTTGCAATTTCTGTGCAAGATGAACAGGAATAGGGAGAAACAATGAGAGACTAGCTATAGGTGTCTGCACGGGCAAAAGTAATGCTCATTTCCCACCAGGAAGAGGAATTAAACAAAGGCTCAGCGTGCCCTGCCAGAAACAGATTACGGCCTGAAGCAATCCTGCGGTTTTGTGCCCAGCTCACAAGAAAGCGAGTTGAAGAAAGGAGCTCAGGGGCACTGTAATTCACAAACCTGCAGAGTTATAAATGACAGCTATCCTCCAAAAATATATTGAAGTAAGCCTGCGAAGGGGACTTGAAAGCGGGGCAGAGTTTCAGGAAAAGCATTGCAGGGGGTAGACTGGAATTGCCCTGAAAGCATAGGAAAAGAGGCACAACGTCGACAATGATGCACTTGGCCCAAAAGGGCGTATGCGTTTTTTCCTGAATATATTCAGGAAAAAACGCATACGCCCTTTTTGGCCAACCAAGCAAGCCTGTAAAGGAAATCTGCCCTACAATGAAATCTCACTGCCCCCCCCCCCCCGGGCAAAAGGGCCAAATGAAAAAAGTGTAAAATCCAGAAATGTAGGACAGGATATGGAGAACAGGGAGCCTTGTTATGCTGATTGGCAGGATGTAAATTGCCAGCAGCCACCCTGGAGAAGTGTATGGTGTTTCCTGAAACACGTAAGAAACAAAGCAACACAGCCTCTGGCACTTCCACTTATGGTCCTATAGCTTACGGAAATTAAAATCAAAAACAGACAGCCACCCAATTATTTGGGATGGCTGTGTTCACAAGAAGCTCGTCTACAGTACCAGGTAAATATCCCAGAATGCAAAAAATGGATAAAGAAGTTGTGGCACGTACGTACAATGCAATATCACTCAGCAATGAAATCTGTGTCATCAGGCCCGTAGCGGCATAGTGAGTGGATGCAGGTACGGTGATTCTACGTGAACTACGTCACACAGAAAAAGAAACATCATAAGATATCACTAATACACGGAATGTAAACTTGACTACACATGAACTGAATTACAAAACAGAACAGGGTCTCAAATTTAGAAAACCAACTAGTGCTTGCTTATGGGGAAAGGTGCTTTGGGGAGCTGCATAAAACCAGAGACTGAAATTAGCACAGATAACTTTCCATAAGCCAAATATGTAAAAGACAAGACCTACTCCTTGCTCAACGAAATGGACCCAACACCACATATTCAACGCCTAAGAATATGCCTGACTAGGAAGAATCTTAAAACCCATGGATATATGTCTCCGTAAGAGAATCAAGCGTGTGTACAGCGGCCGAAACGCAGCAGTGAAAATCCGATAAATCCCATTATCAAAATAAATTTCGAAAACAAAACACAAAGACAGTGAAATAGAGAGCAATTCTTAAATAATTCACTCAGGGCATGTGATGCAACCGGTATTGACCACATCTACACCCAGAGCTGGTTGAGACATAAGGCTGGACACTTCAGGCTGATAGCATTGGTGAGTTTCGGTGAGCAAATGCAGACCCTTTGAAGTCATACTGCATGGTACCCATTCCATGGGTCCCAACTCTCCAGGTTCAAGGGATTCTTCCTCCAGCTAAAACATGCATGGGAAACCCAGAGTATCATCCACCGTGTGATTGGGAAACGATTTAAAATGCATCTCAGTTTTCGTATCCTGGTCCTCGGGTTCACCATTCCAGATGCTTTACTAACACTCTCCCCGCTTGGAGAGTCAGTGCCTTTAACCTCCTCTTTGGCACAGCTTGCAATTTCTGTGCAAGATGAACAGGAATAGGGAGAACCAATGAGAGACTAGCTATAGGTGTCTGCACGGGCAAATGTAATGCTCATTTCCCACCAGGAAAAGGAATTAACCAAAGGCTCAGCGTGCCCTGCCGGAAACAGATTAGGGCCTGAAGCAATCCTGCGGTTTTGTGCCCAGCTCAGAAGAAAGCGAGTTGAAGAAAGGAGCTCAGGGGCACTGTAATTCACAAACCTGCAGAGTTATAAATGACAGCTATCCTCCAAAAATATATTGAAGTAAGCCTGCGAAGGGGACTTGAAAGCGGGGCAGAGTTTCAGGAAAACCATTGCAGGGGGTAGACTGGAATTGCCCTGAAAGCATAGGAAAAGAGGCAGAACGTCGACAATGATGCACTTGGCCAAAAAGGGCGTATGCGTTTTTTCCTGAATATATTCAGGAAAAAACGCATACGCCCTTTTTGGCCAACCAAGCAAGCCTGTAAAGGAAATCTGCACTACAATGAAGTCTCACTGCCCCCCGGGCAAAAGGGCCATCTGAAAAAAGTGTAAAATCCAGAAAGGTAGGACAGGATATGGAGAACAGGGAGCCTTGTTATGCTGACTGGCAGGATGTAAATTGCCAGCAGCCACCCTGGAGAAGTGTATGGTGTTTCCTGAAACACGTAAGAAACAAAGCAACACAGCCTATGGCACTTCCACTTATGGTCCTATAGCTTACGGAAATTAAAATCAAAAACAGACAGCCACCCCAATATTTGGGACGACTGTGTTCACAAGAAGCTCGTCTACAGTATCAGGTAAATATCCCAGAAAGCAAAAAATGGATAAAGAAGTTGTGGCACGTACGTGCAATGCAATATCACTCAGCAATGAAATCTGTGTCATCAGGCCCGTAGCGGCATAGTGAGTGGATGCAGGTACGGTGATTCTACGTGAACTACGTCACACAGAAAAAGAAACATCATAAGATATCACTAATACACGGAATGTAAACTGGACTACACATGAACTGAATTACAAAACAGAACAGGGTCTCAAATTTAGAAAACCAACTTGTGCTGGCTTATGGGGAAAGGTGCGTTGGGGTGTTGCATAAAACCAGAGACTGAAATTAGCACAGATAACTTTCCATAAGCCAAATATGTAATAGACAAGACCTACTCCTTGCTCAACGAAATGGACTCAACACCACATATTCAACGCCTAGGAATATACCTGACTAGGAAGAATCTTAAAACCCAATGATATATATGTCTCCGTAAGAGAATCAAGGGTGTGTACAGCGGCCGAAACGCAGCAGTGAAAATCCGATAAATCCCATTATCAAAATAAATTTCGAAAACAAAACACAAACACAGTGAAATAGAGAGCAATTCTTAAATAATTCACTCAGGGCATGTGATGCAACCGGGATTTACCACATCTACACCCAGAGCTGGTTGAGACATAAGGCTGGACACTTCAGGCTGATAGCATTGGTGAGTTTCGGTGAGCAAATGTAGACCCTTTGAAGTCATACTGCATGGTACCCATTCCATGGGTCCCAATTCTCCAGGTTCAAGGGATTCTTCCTCCAGCTAAAACATGCATGGGAAACCCAGAGTATCGTCCACCGTATGATTGGGAAACGATTTAAAATGCATCTCAGTTTTCGTATCCTGGTCCTCGGGTTCACCATTCCAGATGCTTTACTAACACTCTCCCCGCTTGGAGAGTCAGTGCCTTTAACCTCCTCTTTGGCACAGCTTGCAATTTCTGTGCAAGATGAACAGGAATAGGGAGAACCAATGAGAGACTAGCTGTAGGTGTCTGCACGGGCAAATGTAACGCTCATTGCCCACCAGGAAGAGGAATTAAACAAAGGCTCAGTGTGCCCTGCTGGAAACAGATTAGGGCCTGAAGCAATCCTGCGGTTTTGTGCCCAGCTCACAAGAAAGCGAGTTGAAGAAAGGAGCTCAGGGGCACTGTAATTCACAAACGTGCAGAGTTATAAATGACAGCTATCCTCCAAAAATATATTGAAGTAAGCCTGCGAAGGGGACTTGAAAGCGGGGCGGAATTTCAGGAAAACGATTGCAGGGGGTAGACTGGAATTGCCCTGAAAGCATAGGAAAAGAGGCAGAACGTCGACAATGATGCACTTGGCCAAAAAGGGCGTATGCGTTTTTTCCTGAATATATTCAGGAAAAAACGCATACGCCCTTTTTGGCCAACCAAGCAAGCCTGTAAAGGAAATTTGCACTACAATGAAATCTCACTGCCCCCCCACCGGGCAAAGGGCCATCTGAAAAAAGTGTAAAATCCAGAAAGGTAGGACAGGATATGGAGAACAGGGAGCCTTGTTATGCTGATTGGCAGGATGTAAATTGACAGCAGCCACCCTGGAGAAGTGTATGGTGTTTCCTGAAACACGTAAGAAACAAAGCAACACAGCCTATGGCACTTCCACTTATGGTCCTATAGCTTACGGAAATTAAAATCAAAAACAGACAGCCACCCCAATATTTGGGACAGCTGTGTTCACAAGAAGCTCGTCTACAGTATCAGGTAAATATCCCAGAAAGCAAAAAATGGATAAAGAAGTTGTGGCACGTACGTGCAATGCAATATCACTCAGCAATGAAATCTGTGTCATCAGGCCCGTAGCGGCATAGTGAGTGGATGCAGGTACGGTGATTCTACGTGAACTACGTCACACAGAAAAACAAACATCATAAGATATCACTAATACACGGAATATAAACTTGACTACACATGAACTAAATTACAAAACAGAACAGGGTCTCAAATTTAGAAAACCAACTAGTGCTTGCTTATGGGGAAAGGTGCCTTGGGGTGCTGCATAAAACAAGAGACTGAAATTAGCACAGATAACATTCCATAAGCCAAATATGTAATAGACAAGACCTGCTCCTTGCTCAACGAAATGGACTCAACCCCACATATTCAACGCCTAGGAATATACCTGACAAGGAAGAATCTTAAAACCCATGGATTTATATGTCTCCGTAAGAGAATCAAGCGTCTGTACAGCGGCATAAACGCAGCAGTGAAAATCCGATAAATCCCATTATCAAAATAAATTTCAAAAACAAAACACAAAGACAGTGAAATAGAGAGCAATTCTTAAATAATTCACTCAGGGCATGTGATGCAACCGGGATTTAACACATCTACCCCCAGAGCTGGTTGAGACATAAGGCTGGACACTTCAGGCTGATAGCATTGGTGAGTTTCGGTGAGCAAATGCAGACCCTTTGAAGTCATACTGCATGGTACCCATTCCATGGGTCCCAACTCTCCAGGTTCAAGGGATTCTTCCTCCAGCTAAAACATGCATGGGAAACCCAGAGTATCATCCACCCTGTGATTGGGAAACGATTTAAAATGCATCTCAGTTTTCGTATCCTGGTCCTCGGGTTCACCATTCCAGATGCTTTACTAACACTCTCCCCGCTTGGAGAGTCAGTGCCTTTAACCTCCTGTTTGGCACAGCTTGCAATTTCTGTGCAAGATGAACAGGAATAGGGAGAACCAATGAGAGACTAGCTATAGGTGTCTGCACGGGCAAATGTAATGCTCATTTCCCACCAGGAAAAGGAATTAACCAAAGGCTCAGCATGCCCTGCCGGAAACAGATTACGGCCTGAAGCAATCCTGCGGTTTTGTGCCCAGCTCACAAGAAAGCGAGTTGAAGAAAGGAGCTCAGGGGCACTGTAATTCACAAACCTGCAGAGTTATAAATGACAGCTATCCTCCAAAAATATATTGAAGTAAGCCTGCGAAGGGGACTTGAAAGCGGGGCAGAGTTTCAGGAAAACCATTGCAGGGGGTAGACTGGAATTGCCCTGAAAGCATAGGAAAAGAGGCAGAACGTCGACAATGATGCACTTGGCCAAAAAGGGCGTATGCGTTTTTTCCTGAATATATTCAGGAAAAAACGCATACGCCCTTTTTGGCCAACCAAGCAAGCCTGTAAAGGAAATCTGCACTACAATGAAGTCTCACTGCCCCCCGGGCAAAAGGGCCATCTGAAAAAAGTGTAAAATCCAGAAAGGTAGGACAGGATATGGAGAACAGGGAGCCTTGTTATGCTGACTGGCAGGATGTAAATTGCCAGCAGCCACCCTGGAGAAGTGTATGGTGTTTCCTGAAACACGTAAGAAACAAAGCAACACAGCCTATGGCACTTCCACTTATGGTCCTATAGCTTACGGAAATTAAAATCAAAAACAGACAGCCACCCCAATATTTGGGACGGCTGTGTTCCCAAGAAGCTCGTCTACAGTATCAGGTAAATATCCCAGAAAGCAAAAAATGGATAAAGAAGTTGTGGCACGTACGTACAATGCAATATCACTCAGCAATGGAATCTGTGTCATCAGGCCCGTAGCGGCATAGTGAGTGGATGCAGGTACGGTGATTCTACGTGAACTACGTCACACAGAAAAAGAAACATCATAAGATATCACTAATACACGGAATGTAATCTTGACTACACATGAACTGAATTACAAAACAGAACAGGGTCTCAAATTTAGAAAACCAACTTGTGCTTGCTTATGGGGAAAGGTGCGTTGGGGTGTTGCATAAAACCAGAGACTGAAATTAGCACAGATAACTTTCCATAAGCCAAATATGTAATAGACAAGACCTACTCCTTGCTCAACGAAATGGACTCAACACCACATATTCAACGCCTAGGAATATACCTGACTAGGAAGAATCTTAAAACCCAATGATATATATGTCTCCGTAAGAGAATCAAGGGTGTGTACAGCGGCCGAAACGCAGCAGTGAAAATCCGATAAATCCCATTATCAAAATAAATTTCGAAAACAAAACACAAACACAGTGAAATAGAGAGCAATTATTAAATAATTCACTCAGGGCATGTGATGCAACCGGGATTGACCACATCTACACCCACAGCTGGTTGAGACATAAGGCTGGACACTTCAGGCTGATAGCATTGGTGAGTTTCGGTGAGCAAATGTAGACCCTTTGAAGTCATACTGCATGGTACCCATTCCATGGGTCCCAACTCTCCAGGTTCAAGGGATTCTTCCTCCAGCTAAAACATGCATGGGAAACCCAGAGTATCGTCCACCGTGTGATTGGGAAACGATTTAAAATGCATCTCAGTTTTCGTATCCTGGTCCTCGGGTTCACCATTCCAGATGCTTTACTAACACTCTCCCCACTTGGAGAGTCAGTGCCTTTAACCTCCTCTTTGGCACAGCTTGCCATTTCTGTGCAAGATGAACAGGAATAGGGAGAACCAATGAGAGACTAGCTGTAGGTGTCTGCACGGGCTAATGTAACACTCATTGCCGACCAGGAAGAGGAATTAAACAAAGGCTCAGCGTGCCCTCCTGAAAACAGATTAGGGCCTGAAGCAATCCTGCGGTTTTGTGCCCAGCTCACAAGAAAGCGAGTTGAAGAAAGGAGCTCAGGGGCACTGTAATTCACAAACGTGCAGAGTTATAAATGACAGCTATCCTCCAAAATATATTGAAGTAAGCCTGCGAAGGGGACTTGAAAGCGGGGCAGAATTTCAGGTAAACGATTGCAGGGGGTAGACTGGAATTGCCCTGAAAGCATAGGAAAAGAGGCAGAACGTCGACAATGATGCACTTGGCCAAAAAGGGCGTATGCGTTTTTTCCTGAATATATTCAGGAAAAAACGCATACGCCCTTTTTGGCCAACCAAGCAAGCCTGTAAAGGAAATCTGCACTACAATGAAGTCTCACTGCCCCCCGGGCAAAAGGGTCATCTGAAAAAAGTGTAAAATCCAGAAATGTAGGACAGGATATGGAGAACAGGGAGCCTTGTTATGCTGATTGGCAGGATGTAAATTGCCAGCAGCCACCCTGGAGAAGTGTATGGTGTTTCCTGAAACACGTAAGAAACAAAGAAACACAGCCTATGGCACTTCCACTTATGGTCCTATAGCTTACGGAAATTAAAATCAAAAACAGACAGCCACCCCAATATTTGGGACGGCTGTGTTCACAAGAAGCTCGTCTACAGTATCAGGTAAATATCCCAGAAAGCAAACAATGGATAAAGAAGTTGTGGCACGTACGTACAATGCAATATCACTCAGCAATGAAATCTGTGTCATCAGGCCCGTAGCGGCATAGTGAGTGGATGCAGGTACGGTGATTCTACGTGAACTACGTCACACAGAAAAAGAAACATCATAAGATATCACTAATACACGGAATGTAAACTTGACTACACATGAACTGAATTACAAAAAAGAACAGGGTCTCAAATTTAGAAAACAAACTAGTGCTTGCTTATTGGGAAAGGTGCCTTGGGGTGCTGCATAAAACCAGAGACTGAAATTAGAACAGATAACTTTCCATAAGCCAAATATGTAATAGACAAGACCTACTCCTTGCTCAACGAAATGGACCCAACACCACATATTCAACGCCTAGGAATATACCTGACTAGGAAGAATCTTAAAACCCATGGATATATATGTCTCCGTAAGAGAATCAAGCGTATGTACTGTGGCCAAAACGCAGCAGTGAAAATCCGATAAATCCCATTATCAAAATAAATTTCGAAAACAAAACACAAAGACAGTGAAATAGAGAGCAATTCTTAAATAATTCACTCAGGGCATGTGATGCAACCGGGATTGACCACATCTACACCCAGAGCTGGTTGAGACATAAGGCTGGACACCTCAGGCTGATAGCATTGGTGAGTTTCGGTGAGCAAATGCAGACCCTTTGAAGTCATACTGCATGGTACCCATTCCATGGGTCCCAATTCTCCAGGTTCAAGGGATTCTTCCTCCAGCTACAACATGCATGGGAAACCCAGAGTATCGTTCACCGTGTGATTGGGAAACGATTTAAAATGCATCTCAGTTTTCGTATCCTGGTCCTCGGGTTCACCATTCCAGACGCTTTACTAACACTCTCCCCACTTGAAGAGTCAGTGCCTTTAACCTCCTGTTTGGCACAGCTTGCAATTTCTGTGCAAGATGAACAGGAATAGGGAGAACCAATGAGAGACTAGCTATAGGTGTCTGCACGGGCAAATGTAATGCTCATTTCCCACCAGGAAGAGGAATTAACCAAAGGCTCAGCGTGCCCTGCCGGAAACAGATTAGGGCCTGAAGCAATCCTGCGGTTATGTGCCCAGCTCACAAGAAAGCGAGTTGAAGAAAGGAGCTCAGGGGCACTGTAATTCACAAACCTGCAGAGTTATAAATGACAGCTATCCTCCAAAAATATATTGAAGTAAGCCTGCGAAGGGGACTTGAAAACGGGGCAGAGTTTCAGGAAAACCATTGCAGGGGGTAGACTGGAATTGCCCTGAAAGCATAGGAAAAGAGGCAGAACGTCGACAATGATGACTTACCAAAAAGGGCGTATGCGTGTTTTCCTGAATATATTCAGGAAAAAACGCATACGCCCTTTTTGGCCAACCAAGCAAGCCTGTAAAGGAAATCTGCACTATAATGAAGTCTCACTGCCCCCCGGGCAAAAGGGCCATCTGAAAAAAGTGTAAAATCCAGAAAGGTAGGACAGGATATGGAGAACAGGGAGCCTTGTTATGCTGATTGGCAGGATGTACATTGCCAGCAGCCACCCTGGAGAAGTGTATGGTGTTTCCTGAAACACGTAAGAAACAAAGCAACACAGCCTATGGCACTTCCACTTATGGTCCTATAGCTTACGGAAATTAAAATCAAAAACAGACAGCCACCCCAATATTTGGGACGGCTGTGTTCACAAGAAGCTCGTCTACAGTATCAGGTAAATATCCCAGAAAGCAAAAAATGGATAAAGAAGTTGTGGCACGTACGTGCAATGCAATATCACTCAGCAATGAAATCTGGGTCATCAGGCCCGTAGCGGCATAGTGAGTGGATGCAGGTACGGTGATTCTACGTGAACTACGTCACACAGGAAAAGAAACATCATAAGATATCACTAATACACGGAATGTAAACTTGACTACACATGAACTGAATTACAAAACAGAACAGGGTCTCAAATTTAGAAAACCAACTAGTGCTTGTTATGGGGAAAGGTGCGTTGGGGTGCTGCATAAAACCAGAGACTGAAATTAGCACAGATAACATTCCATAAGCCAAATATGTAATAGACAAGACCTAATCCTTGCTCAACGAAATGGACCCAACACCACATATTCAACGCCTAGGAATATACCTGACTACGAAGAATCTTAAAACCCATGGATTTATATGTCTCCGTAAGAGAATCAAGCGTGTGTACAGCGGCATAAACACAGCGGTGAAAATCCTATAACTCCCATTATCAAAATAAATTTCAAAAACAAAACACAAAGACAGTGAAATAGAGAGCAATTCTTAAACAATTCACTCAGGGCATGTGATGCAACCGGGATTGACCACATCTACACCCAGAGCTGGTTGAGACATAAGGCTGGACACTTCAGGCTGATAGCATTGGTGAGTATCGGTGAGCAAATGCAGACCCTTTGAAGTCATACTGCATGGTACCCATTCCATGGGTCCCAATTCTCAGGTTCAAGGGATTCTTCCTCCAGCTAAAACATGCATGGGAAATCCAGAGTATCGTCCACCGTGTGATTGGGAAACGATTTAAAATGCATCTCAGTTTTCGTATCCTGGTTCTCGGGTTCACCATTCCAGATGCTTTACTAACATTCTCCCCGCTTGGAGACTCAGTGCCTTTAACCTCCTGTTGGGCACAGATTGCAATTTCTGTGCAAGATGAACAGGAATAGGGAGAACCAATGAGAGACAAGCTGTAGGTGTCTGCACGGGCAAATGTAACGCTCATTGCCGACCAGGAAGAGAAATTAAACAAAGGCTCAGCATGCCCAGCTGAAAACAGATTAGGGCCTGAAGCAATCCTGCGGGTTTGTGCCCAGCTCACAAGAAAGCGAGTTGAAGAAAGGAGCTCAGGGGCACTGTAATTCACAAACCTGCAGAGTTATAAATGACAGCTATCCTCCAAAAATATATTGAAGTAAGCCTGCGAAGGGGACTTGAAAGCGGGGCAGAATTTCAGGAAAACGATTGCAGGGGGTAGACAGGAATTGCCCTGAAAGCATAGGAAAAGAGGCTAAACGTCGACAATGATGCACTTGGCCAAAAAGGGCGTATGCGTTTTTTCCTGAATATATTCAGGAAAAAACGCATACGCCCTTTTTGGCCAACCAAGCAAGCCTGTAAAGGAAATCTGCACTACAATGAAGTCTCACTGCCCCCCGGGCAAAAGGGCCATCTGAAAAAAGTGTAAAATCCAGAAATGTAGGACAGGATATGGAGAACAGGGAGCCTTGTTATGCTGATTGACAGGATGTAAATTGCCAGCAGCCACCCTGGAGAAGTGTATGGTGTTTCCTGAAACACGTAAGAAACAAAGCAACACAGCCTATGGCACTTCCACTTATGGTCCTATAGCTTACGGAAATTAAAATCAAAAACAGACAGCCACCCCAATATTTGGGACGGCTGTGTTCACAAGAAGCTCTTCTACAGTATCAGGTAAATATCCCAGAAAGCAAAAAATGGATAAAGAAGTTGTGGCATGTACGTACAATGCAATATCACTCAGCAATGAAATCTGTGTCATCAGGCCCGTAGCGGCATAGTGAGTGGATGCAGGTACGGTGATTCTACGTGAACTACGTCACACAGAAAAAGAAACATCATAAGATATCACTAATACACGGAATGTAAACTTGACTACAAATGAACTGAATTACAAAACAGAACAGGGTCTCAAATTTAGAAAACCAACTAGTGCTTGCTTATGGGGAAAGGTGCGTTGGGGTGCTGCATAAAACCAGAGACTGAAATTAGCACAGATAACTTTCCATAAGCCAAATATGTAATAGACAAGACCTACTCCTTGCTCAACGAAATGGACCCAACACCACATATTCAACGCCTAGGAATATACCTGACTAGGAAGAATCTTAAAACCCATGGATATATATGTCTCCGTAAGAGAATCAAGCGTGTGTACAGCAGCCGAAACGCAGCAGTGAAAATCCGATAAATCCCATTATCAAAATAAATTTCGAAAACAAAACACAAAGACAGTGAAATAGAGAGCAATTCTTAAATAATTCACTCAGGGCATGTGATGCAACCGGGATTGACCACATCTACACCCACAGCTGGTTGAGACATAAGGCTGGAAACTTCAGGCTGATAGCATTGGTGAGTTTCGGTGAGCAAATGCAGACCCTTTGAAGTCATACTGCATGGTACCCATTCCATGGGTCCCAACTCTCCAGGTTCAAGGGATTCTTCCTCCAGCTAAAACATGCATGGGAAACCCAGAGTATCATGCACCGTGTGATTGGGAAACGATTTAAAATGCATCTCCCTTCTCGTATTCTGGTCCTCGGGTTCACCATTCCAGATGCTTTACTAACACTCTCCCTGCTCGGAGAGTCAGTGCCTTTAACCTCCTCTTTGGCACAGCTTGCAATTTCTGTGCAAGATGAACAGGAATAGGGAGAACCAATGAGAGACTAGCTGTAGGTGTCTGCACGGGCAAATGTAACGCTCATTGCCCACCAGGAAGAGGAATTAAACAAAGGCTCAGTGTGCCCTGCTGGAAACAGATTAGGGCCTGAAGCAATCCTGCGCTTTTGTGCCCAGCTCACAAGAAAGCGTGTTGAAGAAGGGAGCTCAGGGGCACTGTAATTCACAAACCTGCAGAGTTATAAATGACAGCTATCCTCCAAAAATATATTGAAGTAAGCCTGCGAAGGGGACTTGAAAGCGGTGCAGAATTTCAGGAAAATGATTGCAGGGGGTAGACTGGAATTTCCCTGAAAGCATGGGAAAAGAGGCACAACGTCCACAATGATGCAGTTGGCCAAAAAGGGCGTATGCGTTTTTTCCTGAATATATTCAGGAAAAAACGCATACGCACTTTTTGGCCAACCAAGCAAGCCTGTAAAAATTCTGCACTACAATGAAGTCTCACTGCCCCCCGGCCAAAGGGCCATCTGAAAAAAGTGTAAAATCCAGAAATGTAGGACAGGATATGGACAACAGGGAGCCTTGTTATGCTGATTGGCAGGATGTAAATTGCCGGCAGCCACCCTGGAGAAGTGTATGGTGTTTCCTGAAACACATAAGAAACAAAGCATCACAGCCTATGGCACTTCCACTTATGGTCCTATAGCTTACGGAAATTAAAATCAAAAACAGACAGCCACCCCAATATTTGGGACGGCTGTGTTCACAAGAAGCTCGTCTACAGTATCAGGTAAATATCCCAGAAAGCAAAAAATGGATAAAGAAGTTGTGGCACGTACGTACAATGCAATATCACTCAGCAATGAAATCTGTGTCATCAGGCCCGTAGCGGCATAGTGAGTGGATGCAGGTACCGTGATTCTACGTGAACTACGTCACACAGAAAAAGAAACATCATAAGATATCACTAATACACGGAATGTAAACTTGACTACACATGAACTGAATTACAAAACAGAACAGGGTCTCAAATTTAGAAAACCAACTACTGCTTGCTTATGGGGAAAGGAGCCTTGGGGTGCTGCATAAAACCAGAGACTGAAATTAACACAGATAACTTTCCATAAGCCAAATATGTAATAGACAAGACCTACTCCTTGCTCAACGAAATGGACCCAACACCACATATTCAATGCCTAGGAATATACCTGACTAGGAAGAATCTTAAAACCCATGGATATATATGTCTCCGTAAGAGAATCAAGCGTGTGTACAGCGGCCGAAACGCAGCAGTGAAAATCCGATAAATCCCATTATCAAAATAAATTTCGAAAACAAAACACAAAGACAGTGAAATAGAGAGCAATTCTTAAATAATTCACTCAGGGCATGTGATGCAACCGGGATTGACCACATCTACACCCAGAGCTGGTTGAGACATAAGGCTGGACACTTCAGGCTGATAGCATTGGTGAGTTTCGGTGAGCAAATGCAGACCCTTTGAAGTCATACTGCATGGTACCCATTCCATGGGTCCCAACTCTCCAGGTTCAAGGCATTCTTCCTCCAGCTAAAACATGCATGGGAAACCCAGAGTATCAACCACCGTGTGATTGGGAAACGATTTAAAATGCATCTCAGTTTTCGTATCCTGGTCCTCGGGTTCACCATTCCAGATGCTTTACTAACACTCTCCCCGCTTGGAGAGTCAGTGCCTTTAACCTCCTCTTTGGCACAGCTTGCAATTTCTGTGCAAGATGAACAGGAATAGGGAGAACCAATGAGAGACTAGCCGTAGGTGTCTGCACGGGCAAATGTAATGCTCATTGCCCACCAGGAAGAGGAATTAAACAAAGGCTCAGCGTGCCCTGCTGAAAACAGATTAGGGCCTGAAGCAATCCTGCGGTTTTGTGCCCAGCTCACAAGAAAGCGAGTTGAAGAAAGGAGCTCAGGTGCACTGTAATTCACAAACCTGCAGAGTTATAAATGACAGCTATCCTCCAAAAATATATTGAAGTAAGCCTGCGAAGGGGACTTGAAAGCGGGGCAGAATTTCAGGAAAACGATTGCAGGGGTAGACTGGAATTGCCCTGAAAGCATAGGAAAAGAGGCAGAACGTCGACAATGATGCACTTGGCCAAAAAGGTCGTATGCGTTTTTTCCTGAATATATTCAGGAAAAAACGCATACGCCCTTTTTGGCCAACCAAGCAAGCCTGTAAAGGAAATCTGCACCACAATGAAGTCTCACTGCCCCCCGGGCAAAAGGGCCATCTGAAAAAAGTGTAAAATCCAGAAAGGTAGGACAGGATATGGAGAACAGGGAGCCTTGTTATGCTGATTGGCAGGATGTAAATTGCCAGCAGCCACCCTGGAGAAGTGTATGGTGTTTCCTGAAACACGTTAAGAAACAAAGCAACACAGCCTATGGCACTTCCACTTATGGTCCTATAGCTTACGGAAATTAAAATCAAAAACAGACAGCCACCCCAATATTTGAGACGGCTGTGTTCACAAGAAGCTCGTCTACAGTATCAGGTAAATATCCCAGAAAGCAAAAAATGGATAAAGAAGTTGTGGCACGTACGTACAATGCAATATCACTCAGCAATGAAATCTGTGTCATCAGGCCCGTAGCGGCATAGTGAGTGGATGCAGCTACGGTGATTCTACATGAACTACGTCACACAGAAAAAGAAACATCATAAGATATCACTAATATACGGAATGTAAACTTGACTACACATGAACTGTATTACAAAACAGAACAGGGTCTCAAATTTAGAAAACCAACTAGTGCTTGCTTATGGGGAAAGGTGCCTTGGGGTGCTGCATAAAACCAGAGACTGAAATTAGCACAGATAACTTTCCATAAGCCAAATATGTAATAGACAAGACCTACTCCTTGCTCAACGAAATGGACCCAACACCACATATTCAACGCCTAGGAATATACCTGACTAGGAAGAATCTTAAAACCCATGGATATATATGTCTCCGTAAGAGAATCAAGCGTGTGTACAGCGGCTGAAACGCAGCACTGAAAATCCGATAAATCCCATTATCAAAATAAATTTCGAAAACAAAACACAAACACAGTGAAATAGAGAGCAATTCTTAAATAATTCACTCAGGGCATGTGATGCAACCGGGATTGACCACATCTACACCCACAGCTGGTTGAGACATAAGGCTGGACACTTCAGGCTGATAGCATTGGTGAGTTTTGGTGAGCAAATGCAGACCCTTTGAAGTCATACTGCATGGTACCCATTCCATGGGTCCCAACTCTGCAGGTTCAAGGCATTCTTCCTCCAGCTAAAACATGCAGGGGAAACCCAGAGTATCGTCCACCGTGTGATTGGGA
This sequence comes from Phocoena phocoena, assembly GCF_963924675.1. Taxonomy (NCBI): domain Eukaryota; kingdom Metazoa; phylum Chordata; class Mammalia; order Artiodactyla; family Phocoenidae; genus Phocoena; species Phocoena phocoena. The sequence continues at coordinate 16,643 of NW_027077455.1, forward strand.
AACGATTTAAAATGCATCTCAGTTTTCGTATCCTGGTCCTCGGGTTCACCATTCCAGATGCTTTACTAACACTCTCCCCGCTTGGAGAGTCAGTGCCTTTAACCTCCTGTTTGGCACAGCTTGCAATTTCTGTGCAAGATGAACAGGAATAGGGAGAACCAATGAGAGACTAGCTGTAGGTGTCTGCACGGGCAAATGTAACGCTCATTGCCCACCAGGAAGAGGAATTAAATAAAGGCTCAGTGTGCCCTGCTGGAAACAGATTAGGGCCTGAAGCAATCCTGCGGTTTTGTGCCCAGCTCACAAGAAAGCGAGTTGAAGAACGGAGCTCAGAGGCACTGTAATTCACAAACCTGCAGAGTTATAAATGACAGCTATCTTCCAAAAGTATATTGAAGTAAGCCTGCGAAGGGGACTTGAAAGCGGGGCAGAATTTCAGGAAAACGATTGCAGGGGGTAGACTGGAATTGCCCTGAAAGCATAGGAAAAGAGGCAGAACGTCAACAATGATGCACTTGGCCAAAAAGGGCGTATGCGTTTTTTCCTGAATATATTCAGGAAAAAACGCATACGCCCTTTTTGGCCAACCAAGCAAGCCTGTAAAGGAAATCTGCACTTCAATGAAGTCTCACTGCCCCCTGGGCAAAAGGGCCATCTGAAAAAAGTGTAAAATCCAGAAAGGTAGGACAGGATATGGAGAACAGGGAGCCTTGTTTTGCTGATTGGCAGGATGTAAATTGCCAGCAGCCACCCTGGAGAAGTGTATGGTGTTTCCTGAAACACGTAAGAAACAAAGCAACACAGCCTATGGCACTTCCACTTATGGTCCTATAGCTAACGGAAATTAAAATCAAAAACAGACAGCCACCCCAATATTTGGGACGGCTGTGTTCACAAGAAGCTCGTCTACAGTATCAGGTAAATATCCCAGAAAGCAAAAAATGGATAAAGAAGTTGTGGCACGTACGTACAATGCAATATCACTCAGCAATGAAATCCGTGTCATCAGGCCCGTAGCGGCATAGTGAGTGGATGCAGGTACGGTGATTCTACGTGAACTATGTCACACAGAAATAGAAACATCATAAGATATCACTAATACACGGAATGTAAACTTGACTACACATGAACTGAATTACAAAACAGAACAGGGTCTCAAATTTAGAAAACCAACTAGTGCGTGCTTATGGGGAAAGGTGCGTTGGGGTGCTGCATAAAACCAGAGACTGAAATTAGCACAGATAACTTTCCATAAGCCAAATATGTAATAGACAAGACCTACTCCTTGCTCAACGTAATGGACCCAAAACCACATATTCAACGCCTAGGAATATACCTGACTAGGGAGAATCTTAAAACCCATGGATATATATGTCTCCATAAGAGAATCAAGCGTGTGTACAGCGGCCGAAACGCAGCAGTGAAAATCCGATAAATCCCATTATCAAAATAAATTTCGAAAACAAAACCCAAAGAGAGTGAAATAGAGAGCAATTCTTAAATAATTCACTCAGGGCATGTGATGCAACCGTGATTGACCACATCTACACCCAGAGCTGTTTGAGACATAAGGCTGGACACTTCAGGCTGATAGCATTGGTGAGTTTCGGTGAGCAAATGCAGACCCTTTGAAGTCATACTGCATGGTACCCATTCCATGGTTCCCAACTCTCCAGGTTCAAGGCATTCTTCCTCCAGTTAAAACATGCATGGGAAACCCAGAGTATCGTCCACCGTGTGATTGGGAAACGATTTAAAATGCATCTCAGTTTTCGTATCCTGGTCCTCGGGTTCACCATTCCAGATGCTTCACTAACACTCTCCCCGCTTGGAGAGTCAGTGCCTTTAACCTCCTGTTTGGCACAGCTTGCCATTTCTGTGCAAGATGAACAGGAATAGGGAGAACCAATGAGAGACTAGCTGTAGGTGTCTGCACGGGCAAATGTAACGCTCATTACCGACCAGGAAGAGGAATTAAACAAAGGCTCAGCATGCCCTGCTGAAAACAGATTAGGGCCTGAAGCAATCCTGCGGTTTTGTGCCCAGCTCACAAGAAAGCGAGTTGAAGAAAGGAGCTCAGGGGCACTGTAATTCACAAACCTGCAGAGTTATAAATGACAGCTATCCTCCAAAAATATATTGAAGTAAGCCTGCGAAGGGGACTTGAAAGCGGGGCAGAATTTCAGGAAAACGATTGCAGGGGTTAGACAGGAATTGCCCTGAAAGCATAGGAAAAGAGGCAGAACGTCGACAATGATGCACTTGGCCAAAAAGGGCGTATGCGTTTTTTCCTGAATATATTCAGGAAAAAACGCATACGCCCTTTTTGGCCAACCAAGCAAGCCTGTAAAGGAAATCTGCACTACAATGAAATCTCACTGCCCCCCCCCCCCGGGCAAAAGGGACATCTGAAAAAAGTGTAAAATCCAGAATGGTAGGACAGGATATGGAGAACAGGGAGCCTTGTTATGCTGATTGGCAGGATGTAAATTGCCAGCAGCCACCCTGGAGAAGTGTATGGTGTTTCCTGAAACACGTAAGAAACAAAGCAACACAGCCTATGGCACTTCCACTTATGGTCCTATAGCTTACGGAAATTAAAATCAAAAACAGACAGACACCCCAATATTTGGGACGGCTGTGTTCACAAGAAGCTCGTCTACAGTATCAGGTAAATATCCCAGAAAGCAAAAAATGGATAAAGAAGTTGTGGCACGTACGTACAATGCAATATCACTCAGCAATGAAATCTGTGTCATCAGGCCCGTAGCGGCATAGTGAGTGGATGCAGGTACGGTGATTCTACGTGAACTACGTCACACAGAAAAAGAAACATCATAAGATATCACTAATACACGGAATGTAAACTTGACTACACATGAACTGAATTACAAAACAGAACAGGTTCTCAAATTTAGAAAACCAACTAGTGCTTGCTTATGGGGAAAGGTGCGTTGGGGTGCTGCATAAAACCAGAGACTGAAATTAGCACAGATAACATTCCATAAGCCAAATATGTAATAGACAAGACCTACTCCTTGCTCAACGAAATGGACTCAACACCACATATTCAACGCCTAGGAATATACCTGACTAGGAAGAATCTTAAAACCCATGGATATATATGTCTCCGTAAGAGAATCAAGCGTGTGTACAGCGGCGGAAATGCAGCAGTGAAAACCGATAAATCCCATTATCAAAATAAATTTCGAAAACAAAACACAAAGACAGTGAAATAGAGAGCAATTCTTAAATAATTCACTCAGGGCATGTGATGCAACCGGGATTGACCACATCTACACCCAGAGCTGGTTGAGACATAAGGCTGGACACTTCAGGCTGATAGCTCTGGTGAGTTTCGGTGAGCAAATGCAGACCCTTTGAAGTCATACTGCATGGTACCCATTCCATGGGTCCCAACTCTCCAGTTTCAAGGCATTCTTCCTCCAGCTAAAACATGCATGGGAAACCCAGAGTATCATCCACCGTGTGATTGGGAAACGATTTAAAATGCATCTCAGTTTTCGTATCCTGGTCCTCGGGTTCACCATTCCAGATGCTTTACTAACACTCTCCCTGCTTGGAGAGTCAGTGCCTTTAACCTCCTGTTTGGCACAGCTTGCCATTTCTGTGCAAGATGAACAGGAATAGGGAGAACCAATGAGAGACTAGCTGTAGGTGTCTGCACGGGCAAATGTAACGCTCATTGCCCACCAGGAAGAGGAATTAAACAAAGGCTCAGTGTGCCCTGCTGGAAACAGATTAGGGCCTGAAGCAATCCTGCGGTTTTGTGCCCAGCTCACAAGAAAGCGAGTTGAAGAAAGGAGCTCAGGGGCACTGTACTTCACAAACCTGCAGAGTTATAAATGACAGCTATCCTCCAAAAATATATTGAAGTAAGCCTGCGAAGGGGACTTGAAAGCGGGGCTGAATTTTAGGAAAACGATTGCAGGGGGTAGACTGGAATTGCCATGAAAGCATAGGAAAAGAGGCACAACGTCGACAATGATGCACTTGGCCAAAAAGGGCGTATGCGTTTTTTCCTGAATATATTCAGGAAAAAACGCATACGCCCTTTTTGGCCAACCAAGCAAGCCTGTAAAGGAAATGTGCACTACAATGACATCTCACTGCCCCCCCGGACAAAAGGGCCATCTGAAAAAAGTGTAAAATCCAGAAAGGTAGGACAGGATATGGAGAACAGGGAGCCTTGTTATGCTGATTGGCAGGATGTAAATTGCCAGCAGCCACCCTGGAGAAGTGTATGGTGTTTCCTGAAACACGTAAGAAACAAAGCAACACAGCCTATGGCACTTCCACTTATGGTCCTATAGCTTACGGAAATTAAAATCAAAAACAGACAGCCACCCCAATATTTGGGACGGCTGTGTGCACAAGAAGCTCGTCTACAGTATCAGGTAAATATCCCAGAAACCAAAAAATGGATAAAGAAATTGTGGCACGTACGTACAATGCAATATCACTCAGCAATGAAATCTGTGTCATCAGGCCCGTAGCGGCATAGTGAGTGGATGCAGGTACGGTGATTCTAGGTGAACTACGTCACACAGAAAAAGAAACATCATAAGATATCACTAATACACGGCATGTAAACTTGACTACACATAAACTGAATTACAAAACAGAACATGGTCTCAAATTTAGAAAACCAACTAGTACTTGCTTATGGGGAAAGGTGCGTTGGGGTGCTGCATAAAACCAGAGACTGAAATTAGCACAGATAACATTCCATAAGCCTAATATGTAATAGACAAGACTTACTCCTTGCTCAACGAAATGGACTCAACACCACATATTCAACGCCTAGGAATATACCTGACTAGGAAGAATCTTAAAACCCATGGATATATATGTCTCCGTAAGAGAATCAAGCCTGTGTACAGCGGCGGAAATGCAGCAGTGAAAATCCGATAAATCCCATTATCAAAATAAATTTCGAAAACAAAACACAAAGACAGTGAAATAGAGAGCAATTCTTTAATAATTCACTCAGGGCATGTGATGCAACCGGGATTGACCACATCTACACCCAGAGCTGGTTGAGACATAAGGCTGGACACTTCTGGCTGATAGCACTGGTGAGTTTCGGTGAGCAAATGCAGACCCTTTGAAGTCATACTGCATGGTACCCATTCCATGGGTCCCAACTCTCCAGGTTCAAGGCATTCTTCCTCCAGCTAAAACATGCATGGGAAACACAGAGTATCGTCCACCGTGTGATTGGGAAACGATTTAAAATGCATCTCAGTTTTCGTATCCTGGTCCTCGGGTTCACCATTCCAGATGCTTTACTAACAATCTCCCCGCTTGGAGAGTCAGTGCCTTTAACCTCCTGTTTGGCACAGCTTGCCATTTCTGTGCAAGATGAACAGGAATAGGGAGAACCTATGAGAGACTAGCTGTAGGTGTCTGCACGGGCAAATGTAACGCTCATTGCCCACCAGGAAGAGGAATTAAAGAAAGGCTCAGTGTGCCCTGCTGGAAACAGATTACGGCCTGACGCAATCCTGCGGGTTTGTGCCCAGCTCACAAGAAAGCGAGTTGAAGAAAGGAGCTCAGGGGCACTGTACTTCACAAACCTGCAGAGTTATAAATGACAGCTATCCTCCAAAAATATATTGAAGTAAGCCTGCGAAGGGGACTTGAAAGCGGGGCTGAATTTCAGGAAAACGATTGCAGGGGGTAGACTGGAATTGCCCTGAAAGCATAGGAAAAGAGGCACAACGTCGACAATGATGCACTTGGCCAAAAAGGGCGTATGCGTTTTTTCCTGAATATATTCAGGAAAAAACGCATACGCCCTTTTTGGCCAACCAAGCAAGCCTGTAAAGGAAATCTGCACTACAATGAAATCTCACTGCCCCCCCGGGCAAAAGGGCCATCTGAAAAAAGTGTAAAATCCAGAAAGGTAGGACAGGATATGGAGAAGAGGGAGCCTTGTTATGCTGATTTGCAGGATGTAAATTGCCAGCAGCCACACTGGAGAAGTGTATGGTGTTTCCTGAAACACGTAAGAAACAAAGCAACACAGCCTATGGCACATCCACTTATGGTCCTATAGCTTACGGAAATTAAAATCAAAAACAGACAGCCACCCCAATATTTGGGACGGCTGTGTTCACAAGAAGCTCGTCTACAGTATCAGGTAAATATCCCAGAAACCAAAAAATGGATAAAGAAGTTGTGGCACGTACGTACAATGCAATATCACTCAGCAATGAAATCTGTGTCATAAGGCCCGTAGCGGCATAGTGAGTGGATGCAGGTACGGTGATTCTACGTGAACTACGTCACACAGAAAAAGAAACATCATAAGATATCACTAATACACGGAATGTAAACTTGACTACACATGAACTGAATTACAAAACAGAACAGGGTCTCAAATTTAGAAAACCAACTAGTGCTTCCTTATGGGGAAAGGTGCGTTGGGGTGCTGCATAAAACCAGAGACTGAAATTAGCACAGATAACATTCCATAAGCCAAATATGTAATAGACAAGACCTACTCCTTGCTCAACGAAATGGACTCAACACCACATATTCAACGCCTAGGAATATACCTGACTAGGAAGAATCTTAAAACCCATGGATATATATGTCTCCGTAAGAGAATCAAGCCTGTGTACAGCGGCGGAAATGCAGCAGTGAAAATCCGATAAATCCCATTATCAAAATAAATTTCGAAAACAAAACACAAAGACAGTGAAATAGAGAGCAATTCTTAAATAATTCACTCAGGGCATGTGATGCAACCGGGATTGACCACATCTACACCCAGAGCTGGTTGAGACATAAGGCTGAACACTTCTGGCTGATAGCACTGGTGAGTTTCGGTGAGCAAATGCAGACCCTTTGAAGTCATACTGCATGGTACCCATTCCATGGGTCTCAACTCTCCAGGTTCAAGGCATTCTTCCTCCAGCTAAAACATGCTGGGAAACCCAGAGTATGGTCCACCGTGTGATTGGGAAACGATTTAAAATGCATCTCAGTTTTCGTATCCTGGTCCTCGGGTTGACCATTCCAGATGCTTTACTAACACTCTCCCCGCTTGGAGAGTCAGTGCCTTTAACCTCCTGTTTGGCACAGCTTGCCATTTCTGTGCAAGATGAACAGGAATAGGGAGAACCAATGAGAGACTAGCTGTAGGTGTCTGCACGGGCAAATGTAACGCTCATTGCCCACCAGGAAGAGGAATTAAACAAAGGCTCAGTGTGCCCTGCTGGAAACAGATTAGGGCCTGACGCAATCCTGCGGTTTTGTGCCCAGCTCACAAGAAAGCGAGTTGAAGAAAGGAGCTCAGGGGCACTGTACTTCACAAACCTGCAGAGTTATAAATGACAGCTATCCTCCAAAAATATATTGAAGTAAGCCTGCGAAGGGGACTTGAAAGCGGGGCTGAATTTCAGGAAAACGATTGCAGGGGGTAGACTGGAATTGACCTGAAAGCATAGGAAAAGAGGCACAACGTCGACAATGATGCACTTGGCCAAAAAGGGCGTATGCGTTTTTTCCTGAATATGTTCAGGAAAAAACGCATATGCCCTTTTTGTCCAACCAAGCAAGCCTGTAAAGGAAATCTGCACTACAATGAAATCTCACTGCCCCCACGGGCAAAAGGGCCATCTGAACATAATGTAAAATCCAGAAAGGTAGGACAGGATATGGAGAACAGGGAGCCTTGTTATGCTGATTGGCAGGATGTAAATTGACAGCAGCCACCCTGGAGAAGTGTATGGTGTTTCCTGAAACACGTAAGAAACAAAGCAACACAGCCTATGGCACTTCCACTTATGGTCCTATAGCTTACGGAAATTAAAATCAAAAACAGACAGCCACCCCAATATTTCTGACGGCTGTGTTCACAAGAAGCTCGTCTACAGTATCAGGTAAATATCCCAGAAAGCAAAAAATGGATAAAGAAGTTGTGGCACGTACGTGCAATGCAATATCACTCAGCAATGAAATCTGTGTCATCAGGCCCGTAGCGGCATAGTGAGTGGATGCAGGTACGGTGATTCTACGTGAACTACGTCACACAGAAAAAGAAACATCATAAGATATCACTAATACACGGAATGTAAACTTGACTACACATGAACTGAATTACAAAACAGAACAGGGTCTCAAATTTAGAAAACCAACTAGTGCTTGCTTATGGGGAAAGGTGCGTTGGGGTGCTGCATAAAACCAGAGACTGAAATTAGCACAGATAACATTCCATAAGCCAAATATGTAATAGACAAGACTTACTCCTTGCTCAACGAAATGGACTCAACACCACATATTCAACGCCTAGGAATATACCTGACTAGGAAGAATCTTAAAACCCATGGATATATATGTCTCCGTAAGAGAATCAAGCATGTGTACAGCGGCCGAAACGCAGCAGTGAAAATCCGATAAATCCCATTATCAAAATAAATTTCGAAAACAAAACACAAAGACAGTGAAATAGAGAGCAATTCTTAAATAATTCACTCAGGGCATGTGATGCAACCTGGATTGACCACATCTACACCCAGAGCTGGTTGAGACATAAGGCTGGACACTACAGGCTGATAGCATTGGTGAGTTTCGGTGAGCAAATGCAGACCCTTTGAAGTCATACTGCATGGTACCTATTCCATGGGTCCCAACTCTTCAGGTTCAAGGGATTCTTCCCCCAGCTGAAACATGCATGGGAAACCCACAGTATGGTCCACCGTATGATTGCGAAGCGATTTAAAATGCATCTCAGTTTTCGTATCCTGGTCCTCGGGTTCACCATTCCAGATGCTTTACTAACACTCTCCCCGCTTGGAGAGGCAGTGCCTTTAACCTCCTGTTTCGCACTGCTTGCAATTTCTGTGCAAGATGAACAGGAATAGGGAGAACGAATGAGAGACTAGCTATAGGTGTCTGCACGGGCAAATGTAACGCTCATTTCCCACCAGGAAGAGGAATTAAACAAAGGCTCAGTGTGCCCTGCTGGAAACAGATTAGGGCCTGAAGCAATCCTGCGGTTTTGTGCCCAGCTCACAAGAAAGCGAGTTGAAGAAAGGAGCTCAGGGGCACTGTACTTCACAAACCTGCAGAGTTATAAATGACAGCTATCCTCCAAAAATATATTGAAGTAAGCCTGCGAAGGGGACTTGAAAGCGGGGCTGAATTTTAGGAAAACGATTGCAGGGGGTAGACTGGAATTGCCATGAAAGCATAGGAAAAGAGGCACAACGTCGACAATGATGCACTTGGCCAAAAAGGGCGTATGCGTTTTTTCCTGAATATATTCAGGAAAAAACGCATACGCCCTTTTTGGCCAACCAAGCAAGCCTGTAAAGGAAATGTGCACTACAATGACATCTCACTGCCCCCCCGGACAAAAGGGCCATCTGAAAAAAGTGTAAAATCCAGAAAGGTAGGACAGGATATGGAGAACAGGGAGCCTTGTTATGCTGATTGGCAGGATGTAAATTGCCAGCAGCCACCCTGGAGAAGTGTATGGTGTTTCCTGAAACACGTAAGAAACAAAGCAACACAGCCTATGGCACTTCCACTTATGGTCCTATAGCTTACGGAAATTAAAATCAAAAACAGACAGCCACCCCAATATTTGGGACGGCTGTGTGCACAAGAAGCTCGTCTACAGTATCAGGTAAATATCCCAGAAACCAAAAAATGGATAAAGAAATTGTGGCACGTACGTACAATGCAATATCACTCAGCAATGAAATCTGTGTCATCAGGCCCGTAGCGGCATAGTGAGTGGATGCAGGTACGGTGATTCTAGGTGAACTACGTCACACAGAAAAAGAAACATCATAAGATATCACTAATACACGGCATGTAAACTTGACTACACATAAACTGAATTACAAAACAGAACATGGTCTCAAATTTAGAAAACCAACTAGTACTTGCTTATGGGGAAAGGTGCGTTGGGGTGCTGCATAAAACCAGAGACTGAAATTAGCACAGATAACATTCCATAAGCCTAATATGTAATAGACAAGACTTACTCCTTGCTCAACGAAATGGACTCAACACCACATATTCAACGCCTAGGAATATACCTGACTAGGAAGAATCTTAAAACCCATGGATATATATGTCTCCGTAAGAGAATCAAGCCTGTGTACAGCGGCGGAAATGCAGCAGTGAAAATCCGATAAATCCCATTATCAAAATAAATTTCGAAAACAAAACACAAAGACAGTGAAATAGAGAGCAATTCTTTAATAATTCACTCAGGGCATGTGATGCAACCGGGATTGACCACATCTACACCCAGAGCTGGTTGAGACATAAGGCTGGACACTTCTGGCTGATAGCACTGGTGAGTTTCGGTGAGCAAATGCAGACCCTTTGAAGTCATACTGCATGGTACCCATTCCATGGGTCCCAACTCTCCAGGTTCAAGGCATTCTTCCTCCAGCTAAAACATGCATGGGAAACACAGAGTATCGTCCACCGTGTGATTGGGAAACGATTTAAAATGCATCTCAGTTTTCGTATCCTGGTCCTCGGGTTCACCATTCCAGATGCTTTACTAACAATCTCCCCGCTTGGAGAGTCAGTGCCTTTAACCTCCTGTTTGGCACAGCTTGCCATTTCTGTGCAAGATGAACAGGAATAGGGAGAACCTATGAGAGACTAGCTGTAGGTGTCTGCACGGGCAAATGTAACGCTCATTGCCCACCAGGAAGAGGAATTAAAGAAAGGCTCAGTGTGCCCTGCTGGAAACAGATTACGGCCTGACGCAATCCTGCGGGTTTGTGCCCAGCTCACAAGAAAGCGAGTTGAAGAAAGGAGCTCAGGGGCACTGTACTTCACAAACCTGCAGAGTTATAAATGACAGCTATCCTCCAAAAATATATTGAAGTAAGCCTGCGAAGGGGACTTGAAAGCGGGGCTGAATTTCAGGAAAACGATTGCAGGGGGTAGACTGGAATTGCCCTGAAAGCATAGGAAAAGAGGCACAACGTCGACAATGATGCACTTGGCCAAAAAGGGCGTATGCGTTTTTTCCTGAATATATTCAGGAAAAAACGCATACGCCCTTTTTGGCCAACCAAGCAAGCCTGTAAAGGAAATCTGCACTACAATGAAATCTCACTGCCCCCCCGGGCAAAAGGGCCATCTGAAAAAAGTGTAAAATCCAGAAAGGTAGGACAGGATATGGAGAAGAGGGAGCCTTGTTATGCTGATTTGCAGGATGTAAATTGCCAGCAGCCACACTGGAGAAGTGTATGGTGTTTCCTGAAACACGTAAGAAACAAAGCAACACAGCCTATGGCACATCCACTTATGGTCCTATAGCTTACGGAAATTAAAATCAAAAACAGACAGCCACCCCAATATTTGGGACGGCTGTGTTCACAAGAAGCTCGTCTACAGTATCAGGTAAATATCCCAGAAACCAAAAAATGGATAAAGAAGTTGTGGCACGTACGTACAATGCAATATCACTCAGCAATGAAATCTGTGTCATAAGGCCCGTAGCGGCATAGTGAGTGGATGCAGGTACGGTGATTCTACGTGAACTACGTCACACAGAAAAAGAAACATCATAAGATATCACTAATACACGGAATGTAAACTTGACTACACATGAACTGAATTACAAAACAGAACAGGGTCTCAAATTTAGAAAACCAACTAGTGCTTCCTTATGGGGAAAGGTGCGTTGGGGTGCTGCATAAAACCAGAGACTGAAATTAGCACAGATAACATTCCATAAGCCAAATATGTAATAGACAAGACCTACTCCTTGCTCAACGAAATGGACTCAACACCACATATTCAACGCCTAGGAATATACCTGACTAGGAAGAATCTTAAAACCCATGGATATATATGTCTCCGTAAGAGAATCAAGCCTGTGTACAGCGGCGGAAATGCAGCAGTGAAAATCCGATAAATCCCATTATCAAAATAAATTTCGAAAACAAAACACAAAGACAGTGAAATAGAGAGCAATTCTTAAATAATTCACTCAGGGCATGTGATGCAACCGGGATTGACCACATCTACACCCAGAGCTGGTTGAGACATAAGGCTGAACACTTCTGGCTGATAGCACTGGTGAGTTTCGGTGAGCAAATGCAGACCCTTTGAAGTCATACTGCATGGTACCCATTCCATGGGTCTCAACTCTCCAGGTTCAAGGCATTCTTCCTCCAGCTAAAACATGCTGGGAAACCCAGAGTATGGTCCACCGTGTGATTGGGAAACGATTTAAAATGCATCTCAGTTTTCGTATCCTGGTCCTCGGGTTGACCATTCCAGATGCTTTACTAACACTCTCCCCGCTTGGAGAGTCAGTGCCTTTAACCTCCTGTTTGGCACAGCTTGCCATTTCTGTGCAAGATGAACAGGAATAGGGAGAACCAATGAGAGACTAGCTGTAGGTGTCTGCACGGGCAAATGTAACGCTCATTGCCCACCAGGAAGAGGAATTAAACAAAGGCTCAGTGTGCCCTGCTGGAAACAGATTAGGGCCTGACGCAATCCTGCGGTTTTGTGCCCAGCTCACAAGAAAGCGAGTTGAAGAAAGGAGCTCAGGGGCACTGTACTTCACAAACCTGCAGAGTTATAAATGACAGCTATCCTCCAAAAATATATTGAAGTAAGCCTGCGAAGGGGACTTGAAAGCGGGGCTGAATTTCAGGAAAACGATTGCAGGGGGTAGACTGGAATTGACCTGAAAGCATAGGAAAAGAGGCACAACGTCGACAATGATGCACTTGGCCAAAAAGGGCGTATGCGTTTTTTCCTGAATATGTTCAGGAAAAAACGCATATGCCCTTTTTGTCCAACCAAGCAAGCCTGTAAAGGAAATCTGCACTACAATGAAATCTCACTGCCCCCACGGGCAAAAGGGCCATCTGAACATAATGTAAAATCCAGAAAGGTAGGACAGGATATGGAGAACAGGGAGCCTTGTTATGCTGATTGGCAGGATGTAAATTGACAGCAGCCACCCTGGAGAAGTGTATGGTGTTTCCTGAAACACGTAAGAAACAAAGCAACACAGCCTATGGCACTTCCACTTATGGTCCTATAGCTTACGGAAATTAAAATCAAAAACAGACAGCCACCCCAATATTTCTGACGGCTGTGTTCACAAGAAGCTCGTCTACAGTATCAGGTAAATATCCCAGAAAGCAAAAAATGGATAAAGAAGTTGTGGCACGTACGTGCAATGCAATATCACTCAGCAATGAAATCTGTGTCATCAGGCCCGTAGCGGCATAGTGAGTGGATGCAGGTACGGTGATTCTACGTGAACTACGTCACACAGAAAAAGAAACATCATAAGATATCACTAATACACGGAATGTAAACTTGACTACACATGAACTGAATTACAAAACAGAACAGGGTCTCAAATTTAGAAAACCAACTAGTGCTTGCTTATGGGGAAAGGTGCGTTGGGGTGCTGCATAAAACCAGAGACTGAAATTAGCACAGATAACATTCCATAAGCCAAATATGTAATAGACAAGACTTACTCCTTGCTCAACGAAATGGACTCAACACCACATATTCAACGCCTAGGAATATACCTGACTAGGAAGAATCTTAAAACCCATGGATATATATGTCTCCGTAAGAGAATCAAGCATGTGTACAGCGGCCGAAACGCAGCAGTGAAAATCCGATAAATCCCATTATCAAAATAAATTTCGAAAACAAAACACAAAGACAGTGAAATAGAGAGCAATTCTTAAATAATTCACTCAGGGCATGTGATGCAACCTGGATTGACCACATCTACACCCAGAGCTGGTTGAGACATAAGGCTGGACACTACAGGCTGATAGCATTGGTGAGTTTCGGTGAGCAAATGCAGACCCTTTGAAGTCATACTGCATGGTACCTATTCCATGGGTCCCAACTCTTCAGGTTCAAGGGATTCTTCCCCCAGCTGAAACATGCATGGGAAACCCACAGTATGGTCCACCGTATGATTGCGAAGCGATTTAAAATGCATCTCAGTTTTCGTATCCTGGTCCTCGGGTTCACCATTCCAGATGCTTTACTAACACTCTCCCCGCTTGGAGAGGCAGTGCCTTTAACCTCCTGTTTCGCACTGCTTGCAATTTCTGTGCAAGATGAACAGGAATAGGGAGAACGAATGAGAGACTAGCTATAGGTGTCTGCACGGGCAAATGTAACGCTCATTTCCCACCAGGAAGAGGAATTAAACAAAGGCTCAGTGTGCCCTGCTGGAAACAGATTAGGGCCTGAAGCAATCCTGCGGTTTTGTGCCCAGCTCACAAGAAAGCGAGTTGAAGAAAGGAGCTCAGGGGCACTGTACTTCACAAACCTGCAGAGTTATAAATGACAGGTATCCTCCAAAAATATATTGAAGTAAGCCTGCGAAGGGGACTTGAAAGGGGGGCAGAATTTCTGGAAAACGATTGCAGGGGGTAGACTGGAATTGCCCTGAAAGCGTAGGAAAAGAGGCAGAACGTCGACAATGATGCACTTGGCCAAAAAGGGCGTATGCGTTTTTTCCTGAATATATTCAGGAAAAAACGCATACGCCCTTTTTGGCCAACCAAGCAAGCCTGTAAAGGAAATCTGCACTACAATGAAGTCTCACTGCCCCCCGGGCAAAAGGGCCATCTGAAAAAAGTGTAAAATCCAGAAAGGTAGGACAGGATATGGAGAACAGGGAGCCTTGTTATGCTGATTGGCAGGATGTAAATTGCTGGCAGCCACCCTGGAGAAGTGTATGGTGTTTCCTGAAACATGTAAGAAACAAAGCAACACAGCCTATGGCACTTCCACTTATGGTCCTATAGCTTACGGAAATTAAAATCAAAAACAGACAGCCACCCCAATATTTGGGACGGCTGTGTTCACAAGAAGCTCGTCTACAGTATCAGGTAAATATCCCAGAAAGCAAAAAATGGATAAAGAAGTTGTGGCACGTACGAACAATGCAATATCACTCAGCAATGAAATCTGTGTCATCAGGCCCGTAGCGGCATAGTGAGTGGATGCAGGTACGATGATTCTACGTGAACTACGTCACACAGAAAAAGAAACATCATAAGATATCACTAATACACGGAATGTAAACTTGACTACACATGAACTGAATTACAAAACAGAACAGGGTCTCAAATTTAGAAAACCAACTAGTGCCTGCTTATGGGGAAAGGTGCGTTGGGGTGCTGCATAAAACCAGAGACTGAAATTAGCACAGATAACTTTCCATAAGCCAAATATGTAATAGACAAGACCTACTCCTTGCTCAACGAAATGGACCCAACACCACATATTCAACACCTAGGAATATACCTGACTAGGAAGAAACTTAAAACCCATGGATATATATGTCTCCGTAAGAGAATCAAGCGTGTGTACAGCGGCCGAAACGCAGCAGTGAAAATCCGATAAATCCCATTATCAAAATAAATTTCAAAAACAAAACACAAAGACAGTGAAATAGAGAGCAATTCTTATATAATTCACTCAGGGCATGTGATGCAACCGGGATTTACCACATCAACACCCAGAGCTCGTTGAGACATAAGGCTGGACACTTCAGGCTGATAGCATTGGTGAGTTTCGGTGAGCAAATGCAGACCCTTTGAAGTCATACTGCATGGTACCCATTCCATGGGTCCCAACTCTCCAGGTTCAAGGGATTCTTCCTCCAGCTAAAACATGCATGGGAAACCCAGAGTATCGTCCACCGTGTGATTGGGAAACGATTTAAAATGCATCTCAGTTTTCGTATCCTGGTCCTCGGGTTCACCATTCCAGATGCTTTACTAACACTCTCCCCGCTTGGAGAGTCAGTGCCTTTAACCTCCTGTTTGGCACAGCTTGCAATTTCTGTGCAAGATGAACAGGAATAGGGAGAACCAATGAGAGACTAGCTGTAGGTTTCTGTACCGGCAAATGTAACGCTCATTGCCGACCAGGAAGAGGAATTAAACAAAGGCTCAGCGTGCCCTGCTGAAAACAGATTAGGGCCTGAAGCAATCCTGCGGTTTTGTGCCCAGCTACCAAGAAAGCGAGTTGAAGAAAGGAGCTCAGGGGCACTGTAATTCACAAACCTGCAGAGTTATAAATGACAGCTATCCTCCAAAAATATATTGAAGTAAGCCTGCGAAGGGGACTTGAAAGCGGGGCAGAATTTCAGGAAAACGATTGCAGGGGGTAGACTGGAATTGCCCTGAAAGCATAGGAAATGAGGCACAATGTCGACAATGATGCACTTGGCCAAAAAGGGCGTATGCGTTTTTTCCTGAATATATTCAGGAAAAAACGCATACGCCCTTTTTGGCCAACCAAGCAAGCCTGTAAAGGAAATCTGCACTACAATGAAGTCTCACTGCCCCCCGGGCAAAAGGGCCATCTGAAAAAAGTGTAAAATCCAGAAATGTAGGACAGGATATGGAGAACAGGGAGCCTTGTTATGCTGATTGGCAGGATGTAAATTGCCGGCAGCCACCCTGGAGAAGTGTATGGTGTTTCCTGAAACACGTAAGAAACAAAGCAACACAGCCTCTGGCACTTCCTCTTATGGTCCTATAGCTTACGGAAATTAAAATCAAAAACAGACAGCCACCCCAATATTTGGGACGGCTGTGTTCACAAGAAGCTCGTCTACAGTATCAGGTAAATATCCCAGAAAGTAAAAAATGGATAAAGAAGTTGTGGCACGTACGTACAAAGCAATATCACTCAGCAATGAAATCTGTGTCATCAGGCCCGTAGCGGCATAATGAGTGGATGCAGGTACGGTGATTCTACGTGAACTACGTCACACAGAAAAAGAAACATCATAAGATATCACTAATACACGGAATGTAAACTTGACTACACATGAACTGAATTACAAAACAGAGCAGGGTCTCAAATTTAGAAAACCAACTAGTGCTTCCTTATGGGGAAAGGTGCCTTGGGGTGCTGCATAAAATCAGAGACTGAAATTAGTACAGATAACATTCCATAAGACAAATATGTAATAGACAAGACCTACTCCTTGCTCAACAAAATGGACTCAACACCACATATTCAACGCCTAGGAATATACCTGACTAGGAAGAATCTTAAAACCCATGGATATATATGTCTCCGTAAGAGAATCAAGTGTGTGTACAGCGGCCGATACGGAGCAGTGAAAATCCGATAAATCCCATTATCAAAATAAATTTCGAAAACAAAACACAAAGACAGTGAAATAGATAGCAATTCTTAAATAATTCACTCAGGGCATGTGATGCAACCGGGAGTGACCACATCTAAACCCAGAGCTGGTTGAGACATAAGGCTGGACACTACAGGCTGATAGCATTGGTGAGTTTCGGTGAGCAAATGCAGACCCTTTGAAGTCATACTGCATGGTACCTATTCCATGGGTCCCAACTCTTCAGGTTCAAGGGATTCTTCCTCCAGCTGAAACATGCATGGGAAACCCACAGTATGGTCCACCGTGTGATTGGGAAACGATTTAAAATGCATCTCAGTTTTCGTATCCTGGTCCTCGGGTTCACCATTCCAGATGCTTTACTAACACTCTCCCCGCTTGGAGAGTCAGTGCCTTTAACCTCCTGTTTTGCACTGCTTGCAATTTATGTGCAAGATGAACAGGAATAGGGAGAACGAATGAGAGACTAGCTATAGGTGTCTGCACGGGCAAATGTAACGCTCATTTCCCACCAGGAAGAGGAATTAAACAAAGGCTCAGTGTGCCCTGCTGGAAACAGGTTAGGGCCTGAAGCAATCCTGCGGTTTTGTGCCCAGCTCACAAGAAAGCGAGTTGAAGAAAGGAGCTCAGGGGCACTGTACTTCACAAACCTGCAGAGTTATAAATGACTGGTATCCTCCAAAAATATATTGAAGTAAGCCTGCGAAGGGGACTTGAAAGGGGGGCAGAATTTCTGGAAAACGATTGCAGGGGGTAGACTGGAATTGCCCTGAAAGCGTAGGAAAAGAGGCAGAACGTCGACAATGATGCACTTGGCCAAAAAGGGCGTATGCGTTTTTTCCTGAATATATTCAGGAAAAAACGCATACGCCCTTTTTGGCCAACCAAGCAAGCCTGTAAAGGAAATCTGCACTACAATGAAGTCTCACTGCCCCCCGGGCAAAAGGGCCATCTGAAAAAAGTGTAAAATCCAGAAATGTAGGACAGGATATGGAGAACAGGGAGCCTTGTTATGCTGATTGGCAGGATGTAAATTGCCGGCAGCCACCCTGGAGAAGTGTATGGTGTTTCCTGAAACACGTAAGAAACAAAGCAACACAGCCTATGGCACTTCCACTTATGGTCCTATAGCTTACGGAAATAAAAATCAAAAACAGACAGCCACCCCAATATTTGGGACGGCTGTGTTCACAAGAAGCTCGTCTACAGTATCAGGTAAATATCCCAGAAAGTAAAAAATGGATAAAGAAGTTGTGGCACGTACGTACAATGCAATATCACTCAGCAATGAAATCTGTGTCATCAGGCCCGTAGCGGCATAGTGAGTGGATGCAGGTACGGTGATTCTACGTGAACTACGTCACACAGAAAAAGAAACATCATAAGATATCACTAATACACGGAATGTAAACTTGACTACACATGAACTGAATTACAAAACAGAGCAGGGTCTCAAATTTAGAAAACCAACTAGTGCTTGCTTATGGGGAAAGGTGCCTTGGGGTGCTGCATAAAACCAGAGACTGAAATTAGTACAGATAACATTCCATAAGACAAATATGTAATAGACAAGACCTACTCCTTGCTCAACAAAATGGACTCAACACCACATATTCAACGCCTAGGAATATACCTAACTAGGAAGAATCTTAAAACCCATGGATATATATGTCTCCGTAAGAGAATCAAGTGTGTGTACAGAGGCCGATACGCAGCAGTGAAAATCCGATAAATCCCATTATCAAAATAAATTTCGAAAACAAAACACAAAGACAGTGAAATAGATAGCAATTCTTAAATAATTCACTCAGGGCATGTGATGCAACCGGGAGTGACCACATCTACACCCAGAGCTGGTTGAGACATAAGGCTGGACACTTCTGGCTGATAGCATTGGTGAGTTTCGGTGAGCAAATGCAGACCCTTTGAAGTCATACTGCATGGTACCTATTCCATGGGTCCCAACTCTTCAGGTTCAAGGGATTCTTCCCCCAGCTGAAACATGCATGGGAAATCCACAGTATGGTCCACCGTGTGATTGGGAAACGATTTAAAATGCATCTCAGTTTTCGTATCCTGGTCCTGGGGTTCACCATTCCAGATGCTTTACTAACACTCTCCCCGCTTGGAGAGGCAGTGCCTTTAACCTCCTGTTTCGCACTGCTTGCAATTTCTGTGCAAGATGAACAGGAATAGGGAGAACCAATGAGAGACTAGCTGTAGGTTTCTGTACCGGCAAATGTAACGCTCATTTCCCACCAGGAAGAGGAATTAAACAAAGGCTCAGTGTGCCCTGCTGGAAACAGATTAGGGCCTGAAGCAATCCTGCGGTTTTGTGCCCAGCTCACAAGAAAGCGAGTTGAAGAAAGGAGCTCAGGGGCACTGTACTTCACAAACCTGCAGAGTTATAAATGACAGGTATCCTCCAAAAATATATTGAAGTAAGCCTGCGAAGGGGACTTGAAAGGGGGGCAGAATTTCTGGAAAACGATTGCAGGGGGTAGACTGGAATTGCCCTGAAAGCGTAGGAAAAGAGGCAGAACGTCGACAATGATGCACTTGGCCAAAAAGGGCGTATGCGTTTTTTCCTGAATATATTCAGGAAAAAACGCATACGCCCTTTTTGGCCAACCAAGCAAGCCTGTAAAGGAAATCTGCACTACAATGAAGTCTCACTGCCCCCCGGGCAAAAGGGCCATCTGAAAAAAGTGTAAAATCCAGAAAGGTAGGACAGGATATGGAGAACAGGGAGCCTTGTTATGCTGATTGGCAGGATGTAAATTGCTGGCAGCCACCCTGGAGAAGTGTATGGTGTTTCCTGAAACATGTAAGAAACAAAGCAACACAGCCTATGGCACTTCCACTTATGGTCCTATAGCTTACGGAAATTAAAATCAAAAACAGACAGCCACCCCAATATTTGGGACGGCTGTGTTCACAAGAAGCTCGTCTACAGTATCAGGTAAATATCCCAGAAAGCAAAAAATGGATAAAGAAGTTGTGGCACGTACGAACAATGCAATATCACTCAGCAATGAAATCTGTGTCATCAGGCCCGTAGCGGCATAGTGAGTGGATGCAGGTACGATGATTCTACGTGAACTACGTCACACAGAAAAAGAAACATCATAAGATATCACTAATACACGGAATGTAAACTTGACTACACATGAACTGAATTACAAAACAGAACAGGGTCTCAAATTTAGAAAACCAACTAGTGCCTGCTTATGGGGAAAGGTGCGTTGGGGTGCTGCATAAAACCAGAGACTGAAATTAGCACAGATAACTTTCCATAAGCCAAATATGTAATAGACAAGACCTACTCCTTGCTCAACGAAATGGACCCAACACCACATATTCAACACCTAGGAATATACCTGACTAGGAAGAAACTTAAAACCCATGGATATATATGTCTCCGTAAGAGAATCAAGCGTGTGTACAGCGGCCGAAACGCAGCAGTGAAAATCCGATAAATCCCATTATCAAAATAAATTTCAAAAACAAAACACAAAGACAGTGAAATAGAGAGCAATTCTTATATAATTCACTCAGGGCATGTGATGCAACCGGGATTTACCACATCAACACCCAGAGCTCGTTGAGACATAAGGCTGGACACTTCAGGCTGATAGCATTGGTGAGTTTCGGTGAGCAAATGCAGACCCTTTGAAGTCATACTGCATGGTACCCATTCCATGGGTCCCAACTCTCCAGGTTCAAGGGATTCTTCCTCCAGCTAAAACATGCATGGGAAACCCAGAGTATCGTCCACCGTGTGATTGGGAAACGATTTAAAATGCATCTCAGTTTTCGTATCCTGGTCCTCGGGTTCACCATTCCAGATGCTTTACTAACACTCTCCCCGCTTGGAGAGTCAGTGCCTTTAACCTCCTGTTTGGCACAGCTTGCAATTTCTGTGCAAGATGAACAGGAATAGGGAGAACCAATGAGAGACTAGCTGTAGGTTTCTGTACCGGCAAATGTAACGCTCATTGCCGACCAGGAAGAGGAATTAAACAAAGGCTCAGCGTGCCCTGCTGAAAACAGATTAGGGCCTGAAGCAATCCTGCGGTTTTGTGCCCAGCTACCAAGAAAGCGAGTTGAAGAAAGGAGCTCAGGGGCACTGTAATTCACAAACCTGCAGAGTTATAAATGACAGCTATCCTCCAAAAATATATTGAAGTAAGCCTGCGAAGGGGACTTGAAAGCGGGGCAGAATTTCAGGAAAACGATTGCAGGGGGTAGACTGGAATTGCCCTGAAAGCATAGGAAATGAGGCACAATGTCGACAATGATGCACTTGGCCAAAAAGGGCGTATGCGTTTTTTCCTGAATATATTCAGGAAAAAACGCATACGCCCTTTTTGGCCAACCAAGCAAGCCTGTAAAGGAAATCTGCACTACAATGAAGTCTCACTGCCCCCCGGGCAAAAGGGCCATCTGAAAAAAGTGTAAAATCCAGAAATGTAGGACAGGATATGGAGAACAGGGAGCCTTGTTATGCTGATTGGCAGGATGTAAATTGCCGGCAGCCACCCTGGAGAAGTGTATGGTGTTTCCTGAAACACGTAAGAAACAAAGCAACACAGCCTCTGGCACTTCCACTTATGGTCCTATAGCTTACGGAAATTAAAATCAAAAACAGACAGCCACCCCAATATTTGGGACGGCTGTGTTCACAAGAAGCTCGTCTACAGTATCAGGTAAATATCCCAGAAAGTAAAAAATGGATAAAGAAGTTGTGGCACGTACGTACAAAGCAATATCACTCAGCAATGAAATCTGTGTCATCAGGCCCGTAGCGGCATAATGAGTGGATGCAGGTACGGTGATTCTACGTGAACTACGTCACACAGAAAAAGAAACATCATAAGATATCACTAATACACGGAATGTAAACTTGACTACACATGAACTGAATTACAAAACAGAGCAGGGTCTCAAATTTAGAAAACCAACTAGTGCTTCCTTATGGGGAAAGGTGCCTTGGGGTGCTGCATAAAATCAGAGACTGAAATTAGTACAGATAACATTCCATAAGACAAATATGTAATAGACAAGACCTACTCCTTGCTCAACAAAATGGACTCAACACCACATATTCAACGCCTAGGAATATACCTGACTAGGAAGAATCTTAAAACCCATGGATATATATGTCTCCGTAAGAGAATCAAGTGTGTGTACAGCGGCCGATACGGAGCAGTGAAAATCCGATAAATCCCATTATCAAAATAAATTTCGAAAACAAAACACAAAGACAGTGAAATAGATAGCAATTCTTAAATAATTCACTCAGGGCATGTGATGCAACCGGGAGTGACCACATCTAAACCCAGAGCTGGTTGAGACATAAGGCTGGACACTACAGGCTGATAGCATTGGTGAGTTTCGGTGAGCAAATGCAGACCCTTTGAAGTCATACTGCATGGTACCTATTCCATGGGTCCCAACTCTTCAGGTTCAAGGGATTCTTCCTCCAGCTGAAACATGCATGGGAAACCCACAGTATGGTCCACCGTGTGATTGGGAAACGATTTAAAATGCATCTCAGTTTTCGTATCCTGGTCCTCGGGTTCACCATTCCAGATGCTTTACTAACACTCTCCCCGCTTGGAGAGTCAGTGCCTTTAACCTCCTGTTTCGCACTGCTTGCAATTTATGTGCAAGATGAACAGGAATAGGGAGAACGAATGAGAGACTAGCTATAGGTGTCTGCACGGGCAAATGTAACGCTCATTTCCCACCAGGAAGAGGAATTAAACAAAGGCTCAGTGTGCCCTGCTGGAAACAGGTTAGGGCCTGAAGCAATCCTGCGGTTTTGTGCCCAGCTCACAAGAAAGCGAGTTGAAGAAAGGAGCTCAGGGGCACTGTACTTCACAAACCTGCAGAGTTATAAATGACTGGTATCCTCCAAAAATATATTGAAGTAAGCCTGCGAAGGGGACTTGAAAGGGGGGCAGAATTTCTGGAAAACGATTGCAGGGGGTAGACTGGAATTGCCCTGAAAGCGTAGGAAAAGAGGCAGAACGTCGACAATGATGCACTTGGCCAAAAAGGGCGTATGCGTTTTTTCCTGAATATATTCAGGAAAAAACGCATACGCCCTTTTTGGCCAACCAAGCAAGCCTGTAAAGGAAATCTGCACTACAATGAAGTCTCACTGCCCCCCGGGCAAAAGGGCCATCTGAAAAAAGTGTAAAATCCAGAAATGTAGGACAGGATATGGAGAACAGGGAGCCTTGTTATGCTGATTGGCAGGATGTAAATTGCCGGCAGCCACCCTGGAGAAGTGTATGGTGTTTCCTGAAACACGTAAGAAACAAAGCAACACAGCCTATGGCACTTCCACTTATGGTCCTATAGCTTACGGAAATAAAAATCAAAAACAGACAGCCACCCCAATATTTGGGACGGCTGTGTTCACAAGAAGCTCGTCTACAGTATCAGGTAAATATCCCAGAAAGTAAAAAATGGATAAAGAAGTTGTGGCACGTACGTACAATGCAATATCACTCAGCAATGAAATCTGTGTCATCAGGCCCGTAGCGGCATAGTGAGTGGATGCAGGTACGGTGATTCTACGTGAACTACGTCACACAGAAAAAGAAACATCATAAGATATCACTAATACACGGAATGTAAACTTGACTACACATGAACTGAATTACAAAACAGAGCAGGGTCTCAAATTTAGAAAACCAACTAGTGCTTGCTTATGGGGAAAGGTGCCTTGGGGTGCTGCATAAAACCAGAGACTGAAATTAGTACAGATAACATTCCATAAGACAAATATGTAATAGACAAGACCTACTCCTTGCTCAACAAAATGGACTCAACACCACATATTCAACGCCTAGGAATATACCTAACTAGGAAGAATCTTAAAACCCATGGATATATATGTCTCCGTAAGAGAATCAAGTGTGTGTACAGAGGCCGATACGCAGCAGTGAAAATCCGATAAATCCCATTATCAAAATAAATTTCGAAAACAAAACACAAAGACAGTGAAATAGATAGCAATTCTTAAATAATTCACTCAGGGCATGTGATGCAACCGGGAGTGACCACATCTACACCCAGAGCTGGTTGAGACATAAGGCTGGACACTTCTGGCTGATAGCATTGGTGAGTTTCGGTGAGCAAATGCAGACCCTTTGAAGTCATACTGCATGGTACCTATTCCATGGGTCCCAACTCTTCAGGTTCAAGGGATTCTTCCCCCAGCTGAAACATGCATGGGAAATCCACAGTATGGTCCACCGTGTGATTGGGAAACGATTTAAAATGCATCTCAGTTTTCGTATCCTGGTCCTGGGGTTCACCATTCCAGATGCTTTACTAACACTCTCCCCGCTTGGAGAGGCAGTGCCTTTAACCTCCTGTTTCGCACTGCTTGCAATTTCTGTGCAAGATGAACAGGAATAGGGAGAACGAATGAGAGACTAGCTATAGGTGTCTGCACGGGCAAATGTAACGCTCATTTCCCACCAGGAAGAGGAATTAAACAAAGGCTCAGTGTGCCCTGCTGGAAACAGATTAGGGCCTGAAGCAATCCTGCGGTTTTGTGCCCAGCTCACAAGAAAGCGAGTTGAAGAAAGGAGCTCAGGGGCACTGTACTTCACAAACCTGCAGAGTTATAAATGACAGCTATCCTCCAAAAATATATTGAAGTAAGCCTGCGAAGGGGACTTGAAAGGGGGGCAGAATTTCTGGAAAACGATTGCAGGGGGTAGACTAGAATTGCCCTGAAAGCGTAGGAAAAGAGGCAGAACGTCGACAATGATGCACTTGGCCAAAAAGGGCGTATGCGTTTTTTCCTGAATATATTCAGGAAAAAACGCATACGCCCTTTTTGGCCAAACAAGCAAGCCTGTAAACGAAATCTGCACTACAATGAAGTCTCACTGCCCCCCGGGCAAAAGGGCCATCTGAAAAAAGTGTAAAATCCAGAAATGTAGGACAGGATATGGAGAACAGGGAGCCTTGTTATGCTGATTGGCAGGATGTAAATTGCCGGCAGCCACCCTGGAGAAGTGTATGGTGTTTCCTGAAACACGTAAGAAACAAAGCAACACAGCCTATGGCACTTCCACTTATGGTCCTATAGCTTACGGAAATTAAAATCAAAAACAGACAGCCACCCCAATATTTGGGACGGCTGTGTTCACAAGAAGCTCGTCTACAGTGTCAGGTAAATATCCCAGAAAGTAAAAAATGGATAAAGAAGTTGTGGCACGTACGTACAATGCAATATAACTCAGCAATGAAATCTGTGTCATCAGGCCCGTAGCGGCATAGTGAGTGGATGCAGGTACGGTGATTCTACGTGAACTACGTCACACAGAAAAAGAAACATCATAAGATATCACTAATACACGGAATGTAAACTTGACTACACATGAACTGAATTACAAAACAGAACAGGGTCTCAAATTTAGAAAACCAACTAGTGCTTGCTTATGGGGAAAGGTGCCTTGGGTGCTGCATAAAACCAGAGACTGAAATTAGTACAGATAACATTCCATAAGACAAATATGTAATAGACAAGACCTACTCCATGCTCAACAAAATGGACTCAACACCAAATATTCAACGCCTAGGAATATACCTGACTAGGAAGAATCTTAAAACCCATGGATATATATGTCTCCGTAAGAGAATCAAGCGTGTGTACAGCGGCTGATACGCAGCAGTGAAAATCCGATAAATCCCATTATCAAAATAAATTTCGAAAACAAAACACAAAGACAGTGAAATAGAGAGCAATTCGTAAATAATCCACTCAGGGCATGTGATGCAACCGGGATTGACCACATCTACACCCAGAGCTGGTTGAGACATAAGCCTGGACACTACAGGCTGATAGCATTGGTGAGTTTCGGTGAGCAAATGCAGACCCTTTGAAGTCATACTGCATGGTACCCATTCCATGGGTCCCAACTCTCCAGGTTCAAGGCATTCTTCCTCCAGCTAAAACATGCATGGGAAACCCAGAGTATCGTCCACCGTGTGATTGGGAAACGATTTAAAATGCATCTCAGTTTTCGTATCCTGGTCCTCGGGTTCACCATTCCAGATGCTTTACTAACACTCTCCCCGCTTGGAGAGTCACTGCCTTTAACCTCCTCTTTGGCACAGCTTGCAATTTCTGTGCAAGATGAACAGGAATAGGGAGAACCAATGAGAGACTAGCTGTAGGTGTCTGCACGGGCAAATGTAACGCTCATTACCCACCAGGAAGAGGAATTAAATAAAGGCTCAGTGTGCCCTGCTGGAAACAGATTAGGGCCTGAAGCAATCCTGCGGTTTTGTGCCCAGCTCACAAGAAAGCGAGTTGAAGAACGGAGCTCAGAGGCACTGTAATTCACAAACCTGCAGAGTTATAAATGACAGCTATCTTCCAAAAGTATATTGAAGTAAGCCTGCGAAGGGGCCTTGAAAGCGGGGCAGAATTTCAGGAAAAAGATTGCAGGGGGTAGACTGGAATTGCCCTGAAAGCATAGGAAAAGAGGCACAACGTCGACAATGATGCACTTGGCCAAAAAGGGCGTATGCGTTTTTTCCTGAATATATTCAGGAAAAAACGCATACGCCCTTTTTGGCCAAACAAGCAAGCCTGTAAAGGAAATCTGCACTACAATGAAGTCTCACTGCCCCCCGGGCAAGAGGGCCATCTGAAAAAAGTGTAAAATCCAGAAATGTAGGACAGGATATGGAGAACAGGGAGCCTTGTTATGCTGATTGGCAGGATGTAAATTGAGAACAGCCTCCCTGGAGAAGTGTATGGTGTTTCCTGAAACACGTAAGAAATTAAGCAACACAGCCTATGGCAATTGCAATTATGGTCCTATTGCTTAGGGAAATTAAAATCAAAAACGGAGAGCCACCCCAAAGTTTGAGACGGCTGTGTTCCCAAGAAGCTCGTCTACAGTACCAGGTAAATATCCCAGAAAGCAAAAAATGGATAAAGAAGTTGTGGCACGTACGTGCAATGCAATATCACTCAGCAATGAAATCTGTGTCATCAGGCCCGTAGCGGCATAGTGAGTGGATGCAGGTATGGTGATTCTACGTGAACTACGTCACACAGAAAAAGAAACATCATAAGATATCACTAATACACGGAATGTAAACTTGACTACACATGAACTGAATTACAAAACAGAACAGGGTCACAAATTTAGAAAACCAACTAGTGCTTGCTTATGGGGAAAGGTGCCTTGGGGTGCTGCATAAAACCAGAGACTGAAATTAGCACAGATAACATTCAATAAGCCAAATATGTAATAGACAAGACCTACTCCTTGCTCAACGAAATGGACTCAACACCACATATTCAACGCCTAGGAATATACCTGACTAGTAAGAATCTTAAAACCCATGGATTTATATGTCTCCGTAAGAGAATCAAGCGTGTGTACAGCACCATAAACGCAGCAGTGAAAATCCGATAAATCCCATTATCAAAATAAATTTCAAAAACAAAACACAAAGACAGTGAAATAGAGAGCAATTCTAAAATAATTCACTCAGGGCATGTGATGTAACCAGGATTGACCACATCTACACCCAGAGCTGGTTGAGACATAACGCTGGACAGTTCAGGCTGATAGCATTGGTGAGTTTCAGTGAGCAAATGCAAACCCTTTGAAGTCATACTGCATGGTACCCATTCCATGGGTCCCAACTCTCCAGGTTCAAGGCATTCTTCCTCCAGTTAAAACATGCATGGGAAACCCAGAGTATCGTCCACCGTGTGATTGGGAAACGATTTAAAATGCATCTCAGTTTTCGTATCCTGGTCCTCGGGTTCACCATTCCAGATGCTTTACTAACACTCTCCCCGCTTGGAGAGTCAGTGCCTTTAACCTCCTGTTTGGCACAGCTTGCAATTTCTGTGCAAGATGAACAGGAATAGGGAGAACCAATGAGAGACTAGCTGTAGGTGTCTGCAAGGGCAAATGTAACGCTCATTGCCCACCAGGAAGAGGAATTAAACAAAGGTTCAGCATGCCCTGCCGGAAACAGATTAGGGCCTGAAGCAATCCTGCGGTTTTGTGCCCAGCTCACAAGAAAGCGAGTTGAAGAGAGGAGCTCAGGGGCACTGTAATTCACAAACCTGCAGAGTTATAAATGACAGCTATCCTCCAAAAATATATTGAAGTAAGCCTGCGAAGGGGACTTGAAAGCGGGGCAGAATTTCAGGAAAACGATTGCAGGGGGTAGACTGGAATTGCCCTGTAAGCATAGGAAAAGAGGCAGAACCTCGACAATGATGCACTTGGCCAAAAAGGGCGTATGCGTTTTTTCCTGAATATATTCAGGAAAAAACGCATACGCCCTTTTTGGCCAACCAAGCAAGCCTGTAAAGGAAATCTGCACTACAATGAAATCTCACTGCCCCCACGGGCAAAAGGGCCATCTGAAAAAAGTGTAAAATCCAGAAAGGTAGGACAGGATATGGAGAACAGGGAGCCTTGTTATGCTGATTGGCAGGATGTAAATTGCCAGCAGCCACCCTGGAGAAGTGTATGGTGTTTCCTGAAACACGTAAGAAACAAAGCAACACAGCCTATGGCGCTTCCACTTATGGTCCTATAGCTTACGGAAATTAAAATCAAAAACAGACAGCCACCCCAATATTTGGGACGGCTGTGTTCACAAGAAGCTCGTTTACAGTATCAGGTAAATATCCCAGAAAGAAAAAAATGGATAAAGAAGTTGTGGCACGTACGTACAATGCAATACCACTCAGCAATGAAATCTGTGTCATCAGGCCCGTAGCGGCATAGTGAGTGGATGCAGGTACGGTGATTCTACGTGAACTACGTCACACAGAAAAAGAAACATCATAAGATATCACTAATACACGGAATGTAAACTTGACTACACATGAACTGAATTACAAAAAAGAACAGGGTCTCAAATTTAGAAAACCAACTAGTTCTTGCTTATGGGGAAAGGTGCCTTGGGGTGCTGCATAAAACCAGAGACTGAAATTAGCACAGATAACTTTCCATAAGCCAAATATGTAATAGACAAGACCTACTCCTTGCTCAACGAAATGGACCCAACACCATATATTCAACGCCTAGGAATATACCTGACTAGGAAGAATCTTGAATCCCATGGATATATATGTCTCCGTAAGAGAATCAAGCGTGTGTACAGCGGCCGAAACGCAGCAGTGAAAATCCGATAAATCCCATTATCAAAATAAATTTCGAAAACAAAACACAAAGACAGTGAAATCGAGAGCAATTCTTAAATAATTCACTCAGGGCATGTGATGCAACCGGGATTGACCACATCTACACCCAGAGCTGGTTGAGACATAAGGCTGGACACTTCAGGCTGATAGCATTGGTGAGTTTCGGTGAGCAAATGCAGACCCTTTGAAGTCATACTGCATGGTACCCATTCCATGGGTCCCAACTCTCCAGGTTCAAGGGATTCTTCCTCCAGCTAAAACATGCATGGGAAACCCAGAGTATCGTCCACCGTGTGATTGGGAAACGATTTAAAATGCATCTCAGTTTTCGTATCCTGGTCCTCGGGTTCACCATTCCAGATGCATTACTAACACTCTCCCCGCCTGGAGAGTCAGTGCCTTTAACCTCCTCTTTGGCACAGCTTGCAATTTCTGTGCAAGATGAACAGGAATAGGGAGAACCAATGAGAGACTAGCTGTAGGTGTCTGCACGGGCAAATGTAACGTTCATTTTCCACCAGGAAGAGGAATTAAACAAAGGCTCAGTGTGCCCTGCTGGAAACAGATTAGGGCCTGAAGCAATCCTGCGGTTTTGTGCCCAGCTCACAAGAAAGCGAGTTGAAGAAAGGAGCTCAGGGGCACTGTAATTCACAAACCTGCAGAGTTATAAATGACAGCTATCCTCCAAAAATATATAGAAGTAAGCCTGCGAAGGGGACTTGAAAGCGGGGCAGAATTTCAGGAAAACGATTGCAGGGGGTAGACTGGAATTGCCCTGAAAGCATAGGAAAAGAGGCACAACGTCGACAATGATGCACTTGGCCAAAAAGGGCGTATGCGTGTTTTCCTGAATATATTCAGGAAAAAACGCATACGCCCTTTTTGGCCAACCAAGCAAGCCTGTAAAGGAAATCTGCACTACAATGAAGTCTCACTGCCCCCCGGGCAAAAGGGTCATCTGAAAAAAGTGTAAAATCCAGAAAGGTAGGACAGGATATGGAGAACAGGGAGCCTTGTTATGCTGATTGGCAGGATGTAAATTGCCAGCAGCCACCCTGGAGAAGTGTATGGTGTTTCCTGAAACACGTAAGAAACAAAGCAACAGAGCCTATGGCACTTCCACTTATGGTCCTATAGCTTACGGAAATTAAAATCAAAAACAGACAGCCACCCCAATATTTGGGACGGCTGTGTTCACAAGAAGCTCGTCTACAGTATCAGGTAAATATCCCAGAAAGCAAAAAATGGATAAAGAAGTTGTGGCACGTACGTACAATGCAATATCACTCAGCAATGAAATCTGTGTCATCAGGCCCGTAGCGGCATAGTGAGTGGATGCAGGTACGGTGATTCTACGTGAACTACGTCACACAGAAAAAGAAACATCATAAGATATCACTAATACACGGAATGTAAACTTGACTACACATGAACTGAATTACAAAACAGAACAGGGTCTCAAATTTAGAAAACCAACTAGTGCTTGCTTATGGGGAAAGGTGCCTTGGGGTGCTGCATATAACCAGAGACTGAAATTAGCACAGATAACTTTCCATAGGCCAAATATGTAATTGACAAGACCTACTCCTTGCTCAACGAAATGGACCCAACACCACATATTCAACGCCTAGGAATATACCTGACTAGGAAGAATCTTAAAACCCATGGATTTATGTCTCCGTAAGAGAATCAAGTGTGTGTACAGCGGCCGAAACGCAGCAATGAAAATCCGATAAATCCCATTATCAAAATAAATTTCGAAAACAAAACACAAAGACAGTGAAATCGAGAGCAATTCTTAAATAATTCACTCAGGGCATGTGATGCAACCGGGATTGACCACATCTACACCCAGAGCTGGTTGAGACATAAGGCTGGACACTTCAGGCTGATAGCATTGGTGAGTTTCGGTGAGCAAATGCAGACCCTTTGAAGGCATACTGCATGGTACCCATTCCATGGGTCCCAACTCTCCAGGTTCAAGGGATTCTTCCTCCAGCTAAAACATGCATGGGAAACCCAGAGTATCGTCCACCGTGTGATTGGGAAACGATTTAAAATGCATCTCAGTTTTCGTATCCTGGTCCTCGGGTTCACCATTCCAGATGCATTACTAACACTCTCCCCGCCTGGAGAGTCAGTGCCTTTAACCTCCTCTTTGGCACAGCTTGCAATTTCTGTGCAAGATGAACAGGAATAGGGAGAACCAATGAGAGACTAGCTGTAGGTGTCTGCACGGGCAAATGTAACGTTCATTTTCCACCAGGAAGAGGAATTAAACAAAGGCTCAGTGTGCCCTGCTGGAAACAGATTAGGGCCTGAAGCAATCCTGCGGTTTTGTGCCCAGCTCACAAGAAAGCGAGTTGAAGAAAGGAGCTCAGGGGCACTGTAATTCACAAACCTGCAGAGTTATAAATGACAGCTATCCTCCAAAAATATATTGAAGTAAGCCTGCGAAGGGGACTTGAAAGCGGGGCAGAATTTCAGGAAAACGATTGCAGGGGGTAGACTGGAATTGCCCTGAAAGCATAGGAAAAGAGGCACAACGTCGACAATGATGCACTTGGCCAAAAAGGGCGTATGCGTGTTTTCCTGAATATATTCAGGAAAAAACGCATACGCCCTTTTTGGCCAACCAAGCAAGCCTGTAAAGGAAATCTGCACTACAATGAAATCTCACTGCCCCCCCGGGCAAAAGGGCCATCTGAAAAAAGTGTAAAATCCAGAAAGGTAGGACAGGATATGGAGAACAGGGAGCCTTGTTATGCTGATTGGCAGGATGTAAATTGTGAACAGCCACCCTGGAGAAGTGTATGGTGTTTCCTGAAACACGTAAGAAATAAAGCAACACAGCCTATGGCAATTGCAATTATGGTCCTATTGCTTAGGGAAATTAAAATCAAAAACGGAGAGCCACCCGAAAGTTTGGGACGGCTGTGTTCCCAAGAAGCTCGTGTACAATACCAGGTAAATATCCCAGAAAGCAAAAAATGGATAAAGAAGTTGTGGCACGTACGTGCAATGCAATATCACTCAGCAATGAAATCTGTGTCATCAGGCCCGTAGCGGCATAGTGAGTGGATGCAGGTACGTTGATTCTACGTGAATTACGTCACACAGAAAAAGAAACATCATAAGATATCACTAATACACGGAATGTAAACTTGACTACACATGAACTGAATTACAAAACAGAACAGGGTCACAAATTTAGAAAACCAACTAATGCTTGCTTATGGGGAAAGTTGACTTGGGTTGCTGCATAAAACCAGAGACTGAAATTAGCACAGATAACATTCCATAAGCCAAATATGTAATAGACAAGACCTACTCCTTGCTCAACGAAATGGACTCAACACCAAATATTCAACGCCTAGGAATATACCTGACTAGGAAGAATCTTAAAACCCATGGATATATATGTCTCCGTAAGAGAATCAAGCGTGTGTACAGCGGCATAAACGCAGCAGTGAAAATCCGATAAATCCCATTATCAAAATAAATTTCAAACACAAAGACAGTGAAATAGAGAGCAATTCTTAAATAATTCACTCAGGGCATGTGATGCAACCGGGATTGACCACATCTACACCCAGAGCTGGTTGAGACATAAGGCTGGACACTTCAGGCTGATAGCATTGGTGAGTTTCGGTGAGCAAATGCACACCCTTTGAAGTCATACTGCATGGTACCTATTCCATGGGTCCCAACTCTCCAGGTTCAAGGGATTCTTCCTCCAGCTAAAACATGCATGGGAAACCCAGAGTATGGTCCACCGTGTGATTGGGAAACGATTTAAAATGCACCTCAGTTTTCGTATCCTGGTCCTCGGGTTCACCATTCCAGATGCTTTACTAACACTCTCCCTGCTTGGAGAGTCAGTGCCTTTAACCTCCTGTTTGGCACAGCTTGCAATTTCTGTGCAAGATGAACAGGAATAGGGAGAACCAATGAGAGACTAGCTATAGGTGTCTGCACGGGCAAATGTAACGCTCATTTCCCACCAGGAAGAGCAATTAAACAAAGGCTCAGTGTGCCCTGCTGGAAACAGATTAGGGCCTGAAGCAATCCTGCGGTTTTGTGCCCAGCTCACAAGAAAGCGAGTTGAAGAAAGGAGCTCAGGGGCACTGTAATTCACAAACCTGCAGAGTTATAAATGACAGCTATCCTCCAAAGATATATTGAAGTAAGCCTGCGAAGGGGACTTGAGAGCGGGGCAGAATTTCAGGAAAACGATTGCAGGGGGTAGACTGGAATTGCCCTGAAAGCATAGGAAAAGAGGCAGAACGTCGACAATGATGCACTTGGCCAAAAAGGGCGTATGCGTTTTTTCCTGAATATATTCAGGAAAAAACGCATACGCCCTTTTTGGCCAACCAAGCAAGCCTGTAAAGGAAATCTGCACTACAATGAAGTCTCACTGCCCCCCGGGCAAAAGGGCCATCTGAAAAAAGTGTAAAATCCAGAAAGGTAGGACAGGATATGGAGAACAGGGAGCCTTGTTATGCTGATTGGCAGGATGTAAATTGCCAGCAGCCACCCTGGAGAAGTGTATGGTGTTTCCTGAAACACGTAAGAAACAAAGCAACAGAGCCTATGGCACTTCCACTTATGGTCCTATAGCTTACGGAAATTAAAATCAAAAACAGACAGCCACCCCAATATTTGGGACGGCTGTGTTCACAAGAAGCTCGTCTACAGTATCAGGTAAATATCCCAGAAAGCAAAAAATGGATAAAGAAGTTGTGGCACGTACGTACAATGCAATATCACTCAGCAATGAAATCTGTGTCATCAGGCCCGTAGCGGCATAGTGAGTGGATGCAGGTACGGTGATTCTACGTGAACTACGTCACACAGAAAAAGAAACATCATAAGATATCACTAATACACGGAATGTAAACTTGACTACACATGAACTGAATTACAAAACAGAACAGGGTCTCAAATTTAGAAAACCAACTAGTGCTTGCTTATGGGGAAAGGTGCCTTGGGGTGCTGCATATAACCAGAGACTGAAATTAGCACAGATAACTTTCCATAGGCCAAATATGTAATTGACAAGACCTACTCCTTGCTCAACGAAATGGACCCAACACCACATATTCAACGCCTAGGAATATACCTGACTAGGAAGAATCTTAAAACCCATGGATTTATATGTCTCCGTAAGAGAATCAAGTGTGTGTACAGCGGCCGAAACGCAGCAATGAAAATCCGATAAATCCCATTATCAAAATAAATTTCGAAAACAAAACACAAAGACAGTGAAATCGAGAGCAATTCTTAAATAATTCACTCAGGGCATGTGATGCAACCGGGATTGACCACATCTACACCCAGAGCTGGTTGAGACATAAGGCTGGACACTTCAGGCTGATAGCATTGGTGAGTTTCGGTGAGCAAATGCAGACCCTTTGAAGGCATACTGCATGGTACCCATTCCATGGGTCCCAACTCTCCAGGTTCAAGGGATTCTTCCTCCAGCTAAAACATGCATGGGAAACCCAGAGTATTGTCCACCGTGTGATTGGGATACGATTTAAAATGCATCTCAGTTTTCGTATCCTGGTCCTCGGTTTCACCATTCCAGATGCTTTACTACACTCTCCCCGCTTGGAGAGTCAGTGCCTTTAACTTCCTCTTTGGCACAGCTTGCAATTTCTGTGCAAGATGAACAGGAATAGGGAGAACCAATGAGAGACTAGCTGTAGGTATCTGCACGGGCAAATGTAACGCTCATTGCCCACCAGGAAGAGGAATTAAACAAAGGCTCAGTGTGCCCTGCTGGAAACAGATTAGGGCCTGAAGCAATCCTGCTGTTTTGTGCCCAGCTCACAAGAAAGCGAGTTGAAGAAAGGAGGTCAGGGGCACTGTAATTCACAAACCTGCAGAGTTATAAATGACAGCTATCCTCCAAAAATATATTGAAGTAAGCCTGCGAAGGGGACTTGAAAGCGGGGCAGAATTTCAGGAAAACGATTGCAGGGGGTAGACTGGAATTGCCCTGAAAGCATAGGAAAAGAGGCACAACGTCGACAATGATGCACTTGGCCAAAAAGTGCGTATGCGTTTCTTCCTGAATATATTCAGGAAAAAACGCATACGCCCTTTTTGGCCAACCAAGCAAGCCTGTAAAGGAAATCTGCACTACAATGAAATCTCACTGCTCCCCCGGGCAAAAGGGCCATCTGAAAAAAGTGTAAAATCCAGAAAGTTAGGACAGGATATGGAGAACAGGGAGCCTTGTTATGCTGATTGGCAGGATGTAAATTGTGAACAGCCACCCTGGAGAAGTGTATGGTGTTTCCTGAAACACGTAAGAAATAAAGCAACACAGCCTATGGCAATTGCAATTATGGTCCTATTGCTTAGGGAAATTAAATTCAAAAACGGAGAGCCACCCCAAAATTTGGGACGGCTGTGTTCCCAAGAAGCTCGTCTACAGTACCAGGTAAATATCCCAGAAAGCAAAAAATGGATAAAGAAGTTGTGGCACGTACGTGCAATGCAATATCACTCAGCAATGAAATCTGTGTCATCAGGCCCGTAGCGGCATAGTGAGTGGATGTAGGTATGGTGATTCTACGTGAACTACGTCACACAGAAAAAGAAACATCATAAGATATCACTAATACACGGAATGTAAACTTGACTACACTTGAACTGAATTACAAAACAGAACAGGGTCACAAATTTAGAAAACCAACTAGTGCTTGCTTATGGGGAAAGGTGCGTTGGGGTGCTGCATAAAACCAGAGACTGAAATTAGCACAGATAACATTCCATAAGCCAAATATGTAATAGACAAGACCTACTCCTTGCTCAACGAAATGGACTCAACACCACATATTCAACGCCTAGGAATATACCTGACTAGGAAGAATCTTAAAACCCATGGATATATATGTGTCGGTAAGAGAATCAAGCGTGTGTACAGCGGCAGATATGCAGCAGTGAAAATCCGATAAATCCCATTATCAAAATAAATTTCGAAAACAAAACACAAAGACAGTGAAATAGAGAGCAATTCTTAACTAATTCACTCAGGGCATGTGATGCAACCGGGATTGACCACATCTACACCCAGAGCTGGTTGAGACATAAGGCTGGATACTTCAGGCTGATAGCATTGGTGAGTTTCGGTGAGCAAATGCAGACCCTTTGAAGTCATACTGCATGGTACCCAATCCATGGGTCCCAACTCTCCAGGTTCAAGGCATTCTTCCTCCAGCTAAAACATGCATGGGAAACCCAGAGTATCGTCCACCGTGTGATTGGGAAACGATTTAAAATGCATCTCAGTTTTCGTATCCTGGTCCTCGGGTTCACCATTCCAGATGCTTTACTAACACTTTCCCCGCTTGGAGAGTCAGTGCCTTTAACCTCCTGTTTGGCACAGCTTGCAATTTCTGTGCAAGATGAACAGGAATAGGGAGAACCAATGAGAGACTAGCTGTAGGTGTCTGCACGGGCAAATGTAACGCTCATTTCCCACCAGGAAGAGGAATTAACCAAAGGCTCAGCGTGCCCTGCCGGAAACAGATTAGGGCCTGAAGCAATCCTGCGGTTTTGTGCCCAGCTCACAAGAAAGCGAGTTGAAGAAAGGAGCTCAGGGGCACTGTACTTCACAAACCTGCAGAGTTATAAATGACAGCTATCCTCCAAAAATATATTGAAGTAAGCCTGCGAAGGGGACTTGAAAGCGGGGCAGAATTTCAGGAAAACGATTGCAGGGGGTAGACTGGAATTGCCCTGTAAGCATAGGAAAAGAGGCAGAACGTCGACAATGATGCACTTGGCCAAAAAGGGCGTATGCGTTTTTTCCTGAATATATTCAGGAAAAAACGCATACGCCCTTTTTGGCCAACCTATCAAGCCTGTAAAGGAAATCTGCACTACAATGAAATCTCACTGCCCCCCCGGGCAAAAGGGCCATCTAAAAAAGTGTAAAATCCAGAAAGGTAGGACAGGATATGGAGAACAGGGAGCCTTGTTATGCTGATTGGCAGGATGTAAATTGCCAGCAGCCACCCTGGAGAAGTTTATGGTGTTTCCTGAAACACGTAAGAAACAAAGCAACACAGCCTATGGCACTTCCACTTATGGTCCTATAGCTTACGGAAATTAAAATCAAAAACAGACAGCCACCCCAATATTTGGGACGGCTGTGTTCACAAGAAGCTCGTCTACTGTATCAGGTAAATATCCCAGAAAGCAAAAAATGGATAAAGAAGTTGTGGCACGTACGTGCAATGCAATATCACTCAGCAATGAAATCTGTGTCATCAGGCCCGTAGCGGCATAGTAAGTGGATGCAGGTACGGTGATTCTACGTGAACTATGTCACACAGAAAAAGAAACATCATAAGAAATCACTAATACACGGAATGTAAACTTGACTACACATGAACTGAATTACAAAACAGAACAGGGTCTCAAATTTAGAAAACCAACTAGTGCTTGCTTATGGGGAAAGGTGCGTTGGGGTGCTGCATAAAACCAGAGACTGAAATTAGCACAGATAACATTCCATAAGCCAAATATGTAATAGACAAGACCTACTCCTTGCTCAACGAAATGGACTCAACACCACATATTCAACGCCTAGGAATATACCTGACTAGGAAGAATCTTAAAACCCATGGATATATATGTCTCCGTAAGAGAATCAAGCGTGAGTACAGCGGCCGAAACGCAGCAGTGAAAATCCGATAAATCCCATTATCAAAATAAATTTCGAAAACAAAACACAAAGGCAGTGAAATAGAGAGCAATTCTTAAATAATTCACTCAGGGCATGTGATGCAACCGGGATTGACCACATCTACACCCAGAGCTGGTTGAGACATAAGGCTGGACACTTCTGGCTGATAGCACTGGTGAGTTTTGGTGAGCAAATGCAGACCCTTTGAAGTCATACTGCATGGTACCCATTCCATGGGTCCCAAATCTCCAGGTTCAAGGCATTCTTCCACCAGCTAAAACATGCATGGGAAACCCAGAGTATCGTCCACCGTGTGATTGGGAAACGATTTAAAATGCATCTCAGTTTTCGTATCCTGGTCCTCGGGTTCACCATTCCAGATGCTTTACTAACACTCTCCCCGCTTGGAGAGTCAGTGCCTTTAACCTCCTGTTTGGCACAGCTTGCCATTTCTGTGCAAGATGAACAGGAATAGGGAGAACCAATGAGAAACTAGCTGTAGGTGTCTGCACGGGCAAATGTAACGCTCATTGCCCACCAGGAAGAGGAATTAAACAAAGGCTCAGTGTGCCCTGCTGGAAACAGATTAGGGCCTGAAGCAATCCTGCGGTTTTGTGCCCAGCTCACAAGAAAGCGAGTTGAAGAAAGGAGCTCAGGGGCACTGTACTTCACAAACCTGCAGAGTTATAAATGACAGCTATCCTCCAAAAATATATTGAAGTAAGCCTGCGAAGGGGACTTGAAAGCGGGGCAGAATTTCAGGAAAACGATTGCAGGGGGTAGACTGGAATTGCCCTGAAAGCATAGGAAAAGAGGCACAACGTCGTCAATGATGCACTTGGCCAAAAAGGGCGTATGCGTTTTTTCCTGAATATATTCAGGAAAAAACGCATACGCACTTTTTGGCCAACCAAGCAAGCCTGTAAAGGAAATCTGCACTACAATGAAATCTCACTGCCCCTCCGGGCAAAAGGGCCATCTGAAAAAAGTGTAAAATCCAGAAAGGTAGGACAGGATATGGAGAACAGGGAGCCTTGTTATGCTGATTGGCAGGATGTAAATTGCCAGCAGCCACACTGGAGAAGTGTATGGTGTTTCCTGAAACACGTAAGAAACAAAGCAACACAGCCTATGGCACTTCCGCTTATGGTCCTATAGCTTACGGAAATTAAAATCAAAAACAGACAGCCACCCCAATATTTGGGAAGGCTGTGTTCACAAGAAGCTCGTTTACAGTATCAGGTAAATATCCCAGAAAGCAAAAAATGGATAAAGAAGTTGTGGCACGTACGTACAATGCAATACCACTCAGCAATGAAATCTGTGTCATCAGGCCCGTAGCGGCATAGTGAGTGGATGCAGGTACGGTGATTCTACGTGAACTACGTCACACAAAAAAAGAAACATCATAAGATATCACTAATACACGGAATGTAAACTTGACTACACATGAACTGAATTACAAAAAAGGACAGGGTCTCAAATTTAGAAAACCAACTAGTGCTTGCTTATGGGGAAAGGTGCCTTGGGGTGCTGCATAAAACCAGAGACTGAAATTAGCACAGATAACTTTCCATAAGCCAAATATGTAATAGACAAGACCTACTCCTTGCTCAACGAAATGGACCCAACACCACATATTCAACGCCTAGGAATATACCTGACTAGGAAGAATCTTTAAACCCATGGATATATATGTCTCCGTAAGAGAATCAAGCATGTGTACAGCGGCCGAAACGCAGCAGTGAAAATCCGATAAATCCCATTATCAAAATAAATTTCGAAAACAAAACACAAAGACAGTGAAATAGAGAGCAATTCTTAAATAATTCACTCAGGGCATGTGATGCAACCGGGATTGACCACATCTACAACCAGAGCTGGTTGAGACATAAGGCTGGACACTTCAGGCTGATAGCATTGGTGAGTTTCGGTGAGCAAATGCAGACCCTTTGAAGTCATACTGCATGGTACACATTCCACGGGTCCCAACTCTCCAGGTTCAAGGCATTCTTCCTCCAGCTTAAACATGCATGGGAAACCCAGAGTATCGTCCACCGTGTGATTGGGAAATGATTTAAAATGCATCTCAGTTTTCGTTTCCTGGTCCTCGGGTTCACCATTCCAGATGCTTTACTAACACTCTCCCCGCTTGGAGAGTCAGTGCCTTTAACCTCCTGTTTCGCACAGCTTGCAATTTCTGTGCAAGATGAACAGGAATAGGGAGAACCAATGAGAGACTAGCTGTAGGTGTCTGCACGGGCAAATGTAACGCTCATTGCCCACCAGGAAGAGGAATTAAACAAAGGCACAGTGTGCCCTGCTGGAAACAGATTAGGGCCTGAAGCAATCCTGCGGTTTTGTGCCCAGCTCACAAGAAAGCGAGTTGAAGAAAGGAGCTCAGGGGCACTGTACTTCACAAACCTGCAGAGTTATAAATGACAGCTATCCTCCAAAAATATATTGAAGTAAGCCTGCGAAGGGGACTTGAAAGCGGGGCTGAATTTCAGGAAAACGATTGCAGGGGGTAGACTGGAATTGCCCTGAAAGCATAGGAAAAGAGGCACAACGTCGACAATGATGCACTTGGCCAAAAAGGGCGTATGCGTTTTTTCCTGAATATATTCAGGAAAAAACGCATACGCCCTTTTTGGTCAACCAAGCAAGCCTGTAAAGGAAATCTGCACTACAATGAAATCTCACTGCCCCCCCGGGCAAAAGGGCCATCTGAAAAAAGTGTAAAATCCAGAAAGGTAGGACAGGATATGGAGAACAGGGAGCCTTGTTATGCTGATTGGCAGGATGTAAATTGCCAGCAGCCACCCTGGAGAAGTGTATGGTGTTTCCTGAAACACGTAAGAAACAAAGCAACACAGCCTATGGCACTTCCACTTATGGTCCTATAGCTTACGGAAATTAAAATCAAAAACATACAGCCACCCCAATATTTGGGACGGCTGTGTTCAGAAGAAGCTCGTCTACAGTATCAGGTAAATATCCCAGAAAGCAAAAAATGGATAAAGAAGTTGTGGCAGGTACGTGCAATTCAATATCACTCAGCAATGAAATCTGTGTCATCAGGCCCGTAGCGGCATAGTAAGTGGATGCAGGTACCGTGATTCTACGTGAACTACGTCACACAGAAAAAGAAACATCATAAGATATCACTAATACACGGAATGTAAACTTGACTACACATGAACTGAATTACAAAACAGAACAGGGTCTCAAATTTAGAAAACCAACTAGTGCTTGCTTATGGGGAAAGGTGCGTTGGGGTGCTGCATAAAACCAGAGACTGAAATTAGCACAGATAACATTCCATAAGCCAAATATGTAATAGACAAGACCTACTCCTTGCTCAACGAAATGGACTCAACACCACATATTCAACGCCTAGGAAATACCTGACTAGGAAGAATCTTAAAACCCATGGATATATATGTCTCCGTAAGAGAATCAAGCGTGTGTACAGCGGCGGATATGCAGCAGTGAAAATCCGATAAATCCCATTATCAAAATAAATTTCGAAAACAAAACACAAAGACAGTGAAATAGAGAGCAATTCTTAAATAATTCATTCAGGGCATGTGATGCAACCGGGATTGACCACATCTACACCCAGAGCTGGTTGAGACATAATGCTGGACACTTCTGGCTGATAGCACTGGTGAGTTTCGGTGAGCAAATGCAGACCCTTTGAAGTCATACTGCATGGTACCCATTCCATGGGTCCCAACTCTCCAGGTTCAAGGGATTCTCCCTCCAGCTAAAACATGCATGGGAAACCCAGAGTGTCGTCCACCGTGTGATTGGGAAACGATTTAAAATGCATCTCAGTTTTCGTATCCTGGTCCTTGGGTTCACTATTCCAGATGCTTTACTAACACTCTCCCCGTTTGGAGAGTCAGTGCCTTTAACCTCCTGTTTCGCACAGCTTGCAATTTCTGTGCAAGATGAACAGGAATAGGGAGAACCAATGAGAGACTAGCTGTAGGTGTCTGCACGGGCAAATGTAACGCTCATTGCCCACCAGGAAGAGGAATTAAACAAAGGCTCAGTGTGCCCTGCTGGAAACAGATTAGGGCCTGAAGCAATCCTGCGGTTTTGTGCCCAGCTCACAAGAAAGCGAGTTGAAGAAAGGAGCTCAGGGGCACTGTACTTCACAAACCTGCAGAGTTATAAATGACAGCTATCCTCCAAAAATATATTGAAGTAAGCCTGCGAAGGGGACTTGAAAGCGGGGCTGAATTTCAGGAAAACGATTGCAGGGGGTAGACTGGAATTGCCCTGAAAGCATAGGAAAAGAGGCACAACGTCGACAATGATGCACTTGGCCAAAAAGGGCGTATGCGTTTTTTCCTGAATATATTCAGGAAAAAACGCATACGCCCTTTTTGGCCAACCAAGCAAGCCTGTAAATGAAATCTGCACTACAATGAAATCTCACTGCCCCCCGGGGCAAAAGGGCCATCTGAAAAAAGTGTAAAATCCAGAAAGGTAGGACAGGATATGGAGAACAGGGAGCCGTGTTATGCTGATTGGCAGGATGTAAATTGCCAGCAGCCACCCTGGAGAAGTGTGTGGTGTTTCCTGAAACACGTAAGAAACAAAGCAACACAGCCTATGGCACTTCCACTTATGGTCCTATAGCTTATGGAAATTAAAATCAAAAACAGACAGCCACCCCAATATTTGGGACGGCTGTGTTCACAAGAAGCTCGTCTACAGTATCAGGTAAATATCCCAGAAAGCAAAAAATGGATAAAGAAGTTGTGGCACGTACGTACAATGCAATATCACTCAGCAATGAAATCTGTGTCATCAGGCCCATAGCGGCATAGTGAGTGGGTGCAGGTACGGTGATTCTGCGTGAACTACGTCACACAGAAAAAGAAACATCATAAGATATCACTAATACACGGAATGTAAACTTGACTACACATGAACTGAATTACAAAGAAGAACAGGGTCTCAAATTTAGAAAACCAACTAGTGCTTGCTTATGGGGAAAGGTGCCTTGGGGTGCTGCATAAAACCAGAGACTGAAATTAGCACAGATAACTTTCCATAAGCCAAATATGTAATAGACAAGACCTACTCCTTGCTCAACGAAATGGACCCAACACCACATATTCAACGCCTAGGAATATACCTGACTAGGAAGAATCTTAAAACCCATGGATATA
The DNA here is from genome assembly GCF_963924675.1 of Phocoena phocoena. Taxonomy (NCBI): domain Eukaryota; kingdom Metazoa; phylum Chordata; class Mammalia; order Artiodactyla; family Phocoenidae; genus Phocoena; species Phocoena phocoena. Next base: position 59,944 of record NW_027077455.1, read on the forward strand.
TATGTCTCCGTAAGAGAATCAAGCGTGTGTACTGCGGCCGAAATTCAGCAGTGAAAATCCGATAAATCCCATTATCAAAATAAATTTCGAAAACAAAACACAAAGACAGTGAAATACAGAGCAATTCTTAAATAATTCACTCAGGGCATGTGATGCAACCGGGATTGACCACATCTACACCCAGAGCTGGTTGAGACATAAGGCTGGACACTTCAGGCTGATAGCATTGGTGAGTTTCGGTTAGCAAATGCAGACCCTTTGAAGTCATACTGCATGGTACCCATTCCATGGATCCCAACTCTCTAGGTTCAAGGGATTCTTCCTCCAGCTAAAACATGCATGGGAAACCAAGTGTATCGTCCACCGTGTGATTGGGAAATGATTTAAAATGCATCTCAGTTTTCGTATCCTGGTCCTCGGGTTCACCATTCCAGATGCTTTACTAACACTCTCCCCTCTTGGAGAGTCAGTGCCTTTAACCTCCTGTTTGGCACAGCTTGCAATTTCTGTGCAAGATGAACAGGAATAGGGAGAACCAATGAGAGACTAGCTGTAGGTGTCTGCCCGGGAAATGTAATGCTCATTGCCGACCAGGAAGAGGAATTAAACAAAGGCTCAGCGTGCCCTGCTGAAAACAGATTAGGGCCTGAAGCAATCCTTTGGTTTTTTGTCCAGCTCACAAGAAAGCGAGTTGAAGAAAGGAGATCAGGGGCACTGTAATTCACAAACCTGCAGAGTTATAAATGACAGCTCTCCTCCAAAAATATATTGAAGTAAGCCTGCGAAGGGGACTTGAAAGCGGGGCAGAATTTCAGGAAAACGATTGCAGGGGGTAGACTGGAATTGCCCTGAAAGCATAGGAAAAGAGGCAGAACATCGACAATGATGCACTTGGCCAAAAAGGGCGTATGCGTTTTTTCCTGAATATATTCAGGAAAAAACGCATACGCCCTTTTTGGCCAACCAAGCAAGCCTGTAAAGGAAATCTGCACTACAATGAAGTCTCACTGCCCCCCGGGCAAAAGGGCCATCTGAAAAAAGTGTAAAATCCAGAAAGGTAGGACAGGATATGGAGAACATGGATCCTTGTTATGTTGATTGGCAGGAGGTAAATTGCCAGCAGCCACCCTGGAGAAGTGTATGGTGTTTCCTGAAACACGTAAGAAACAAAGCAACACAGCCTATGGCACTTCCACTTATGGTCCTATAGCTTACGGAAATTAAAATCAAAAACAGACAGCCACCCCAATATTTGGGACGGCTGTGTTCACAAGAAGCTCGTCCAAAGTATCAGGTAAATATCACAGAAAGCAAAAAATAGATAAAGAAGGTGTGGCACGTACGTACAATGCAATATCACTCATCAATGAAATCTGTGTCATCAGGCCCGTAGCGGCATAGTGAGTGGATGCAGGTACGGTGATTCTACGTGAACTACGTCACACAGAAAAAGAAACACAATAAGATATCACTAATACACGGAATGTAAACTTGACTACACATGAACTGAATTACAAAAAAGAACAGGGTTTCAAATTTAGAAAACCAACTAGTGCTTGCTTATGGGGAAAGGTGGCTTGGGGTGCTGCATAAAACCAGAGGCTGAAATTAGCACAGATAACTTTCCATAAGCCAAATATGTAATAGACAAGACCTACTCCTTGCTCAACGAAATGGACCCAACACCACATATTCAACGCCTAGGAATGTACCTGACTAGGAAGAATCTTAAAACCCATGGATATATATGTCTCCGTAAGAGAATCAAGCGTGTGTACAGCGGCCGAAACGCAGCAGTGAAAATCCGATAAATCCCATTATCAAAATAAATTTCGAAAACAAAACACAAAGACAGTGAAATAGAGAGCAATTCTTAAATAATTCACTCAGGGCATGTGATGCAACCGGGATTGACCACATCTACACCCAGAGCTGGTTGAGACATAAGGCTGGACACTTCAGGCTGATAGCATTGGTGAGTCTCGGTGAGCAAATGCAGACCCTTTGAAGTCATACTGCATGGTACCCATTCCATGGGTCCCAACTCTCCAGGTTCAAGGCATTCTTCCTCCAGCTAAAACATGCATGGGAAACCCAGAGTATCGTCCACCGTGTGATTGGAAAACAATTTAAAATGCATCTCAAGTTTTCCTATCCTGGTCCTCGGGTTCACCATTCCAGATGCTTTACTAACACTCTCCCCGCTTGGAGAGTCAGTGCCTTTAACCTCCTGTTTGGCACAGCTTGCAATTTCTGTGCAAGATGAACAGGAATAGGGAGAACCAATGAGAGACTAGCTTTAGGTGTCTGCACGGGCATATGTAACGCTCATTGCCGACCAGGAAGAGGAATTAAACAAAGGCTCAGTGTGCCCTGCGGGAAACAGATTAGGGCCTGAAGCAATCCTGCGGTTTTGTGCCAATCTCACAAGAAAGCGAGTTGAAGAAAGGAGCTCAGGGGCACTGTACTTCACAAACCTGCAGAGTTATAAATGACAGCTATCATCCAAAAGTATATTGAAGTAAGCCTGCGAAGGGGACTTGAAAGCGGGGCTGAATTTCAGGAAAACGATTGCAGGGGGTAGACTGGAATTGCCCTGAAAGCATAGGAAAAGAGGCACAACGTCGACAATGATGCACTTGGCCAAAAAGGGCGTATGCGTTTTTTCCTGAATATATTAAGGAAAAAAAGCATACGCCCTTTTTGGCCAACCAAGCAAGCCTGTAAAGGAAATCTGCACTACAATGAAGTCTCACTGCCCCCCTGGCAAAAGGGCCATCTGAAAAAAGTGTAAAATCCTGAAAGGTAGGACAGGATATGGAGAACAGGGAGCCTTGTTATGCTGATTGGCAGGATGTAAATTGCCAGCAGCCACCCTGGAGAAGTGTATGGTGTTTCCTGAAACACGTAAGAAACAAAGCAACACAGCCTATGGCACTTCCACTTATGGTCCTATAGCTTACAGAAATTAAAATCAAAAACAGACAGCCACCCCAATATTTGGGACGGCTGTGTTCACAAGAAGCTCGTCTACAGTATCAGGTAAATATCCCAGAAAGCAAAAAATGGATAAAGAAGTTGTGGCACGTACGTACAATGCAATATCACTCAGCAATGAAATCTGTGTCATCAGGCCCGTAGCGGCATAGTGAGTGGATGCAGGTACGGTGATTCTACGTGAACTACGTCACACAGAAAAAGAAACATCATAAGATATCACTAATACACGGAATGTAAACTTGACTACACATGAACTGAATTACAAAACAGAACAGGGTCTCAAATTTAGAAAACAAACTAGTGCTTGCTTATAGGGAAAGGTGCCTTGGGGTGCTGCATAAAACCAGAGACTGAAATTAGCACAGATAACTTTCCATAAGCCAAATATGTAATAGACAAGACCTACTCCTTGCTCAACGAAATGGACCCAACACCACATATTCAACGCCTAGGAATATACCTGACTAGGAAGAATCTTAAAACCCATGGATTTATATGTCTCCGTAAGAGAATCAAGCGTGTGTACAGCGGCATAAACGCAGCAGTGAAAATCCGATAAATCCCATTATCAAAATAAATTTCAAAAACAAAACACAAAGACAGTGAAATAGAGAGCAATTCTTAAACAATTCACTCAGGGCATGTGATGCAACCGGGATTGACCACATCTACACCCAGAGCTGGTTGAGACATAAGGCTGGACACTTCAGGCTGATAGCATTGGTGAGTTTCGGTGAGCAAATGCAGACCCTTTGAAGTCATACTGCATGGTACCCATTCCATGTGTCCCAACTCTCCAGGTTCAAGGCATTCTTCCTCTAGCTAAAACATGCATGGGAAACCCAGAGTATCGTCCACCGTGTGATTGGGAAACGATTTAAAATGCATCTCAGTTTTCGTATCCTGGTCCTCGGGTTCACCATTCCAGATGCTTTACTAACACTCTCCCCCCTTGGAGAGTCAGTGCCTTTAACCTCCTGTTTCGCACAGCTTGCAATTTCTGTGCAAGATGAACAGGAATAGGGAGAACCAATGAGAGACTAGCTGTAGGTGTCTGCACGGGCAAATGTAATGCTCATTTCCCACCAGGAAGGGGAATTAACCAAACGCTCAGCATGCCCTGCTGGAAAGAGATTAGTGCCTGAAGCAATCCTGCGGTTTTGTGCCCAGCTCACAAGAAAGCGAGTTGAAGAAAGGAGCTCAGGGGCACTGTAATTCACAAACCTGCAGAGTTATAAATGACAGCTATCCTCCAAAAATATATTGAAGTAAGCCTGCAAAGGGGTGTTGAAAGCGGGGCAGAAATTCAGGAAAACGATTGAAGGGTTAAACTGGAATTGCACTTAAAGAATAGGAAAAGAGGCAGAACGTCGATAATGATGCACTTGTCCAAAAAGTGCGGATGCTTTTTTCCCTAAATATATTCAGGAAAAAACGCATACGCACTTTTTGGCCAACCAAGAAGCTTGTAAATAAACCTGCACTACAATGAAATCTCAGTGCCCCCCAGGGCAAAAGGGCCATTTAAAAAAATTGTAAAATCAAGAAACGGAGGACAGGCAATGGAAACAGGGATCTTTATTATGCTGATGCATATGATGTAAATTGCCGACAGCCATTCTGGAGAAGTGTTATGTGTTTCCTGAAACACGTAAGAAACAAAGCAACACAGCCTATGGCACTTCCACTTATGGTCCTACAGCTTAGGGAAATTAAAATCAAAAACACCCAGCCACCTCAAAGTTTGGGACCTCTCTGTTCACAAGAACCTCGTTTACAGTACCAGGTAAATATCTCAGAGAGCAAACAATGGATAAGAAGTTGTGGTACGTACGTACAATGGAATATCACTCAGCAATGAAATCTGTGTCATCAGGCCCGTAGTGGCATAGTGAGTGGATACAGGTATGGTGATTCTACGTGAAATAAGTCACACATAAAAAGAAACATCATAAAATATCACTAATACACAGTATGTAAACTTGACTACACATGAACTGAATTACAAAACAGAACAGTCTCAAATTTAGAAAACCAACTTGTGCTTTCTTATGGAGAAAGGTGCGTTGGAGTGCTGCATAAAACCAGAGACTGAAATTAGCACAGATACCGTTCCATAAGCCAAATATGTAATAGACAAGACCTACTCCTTGCTCAACGAAATGGACTCAACACCACATTTTCAACGCCTAGGAATATACCTGACTAGGAAGAATCTTAAAACCCGTGGATATTTATGTCTCCGTAAGAGAATCAAGAGTGTGTACAGCGGCATTAACGCAGCAGTGAAAATCCGATAAATCCCAGTGTCAAAAATAATTTCAAAAACAAAACACAATGACAGTGAAACAGAGAGCAATTCTTAAATAACTCACACAGGGCATGTGATGCAACCTGGTTTACCACATCTACACCCAGAGCTGAGTGAGAGATAAGGCTTGACCCTTTTGGCTGATAGCATTGGTGAGGTTCAGTGAGCAAATGCAGACCCTTTGATGTCATACTGCCTGGTACCCATTCCATGGTTCCCAACTCTCCAGGTTCAAGGGATTCTTCCTTCTGCTAAAATTTGCATGGGAAACCCAGAGTATGCTCCACCGTGTGACTGGGAAACCTTTTTACATGCATGTCTGTTTTCGTCCCCTGGTACTCAGGTTCACCATTCCAGACCCTTTTCTTACACTCTCCCCATTTGGAGAGTCAGTGCCTTTAACCTCCTGTTTGGCACTGTTTGCAATTTCTGCGCAAGATGAACAGGAATAAGGAGAACCAATGGGAGACTATCTGTAGGTGTGTGCACGGGCAAATATTTTTTTTAACATCTTTATTGGAGTATAATTGCTTTACAATGGTGTGTTAGTTTTTGCTTTATAACAAAGTGAATCAGCTATACATATACATATGCTCCCTGTGTCTTCCCTCTTGTGTCTCCCTCCCTCCCTCTCTCCCCCTTCCACCCCTCCACGCTGTCCCAACGCCCCGAGCTAATATCCCTGTGCCTTGCGGCTGCTTCCCCCTTGCTATCTACCTTACTACATTTGTTAGTGTGTATATGTCCATGACTCTCTCTCGCCCTGTCAAAACTCACCATTCCCCCTCCCCATATCCTCAATTCCGTTCTCCAGTAGGTCTGCGCCTCTATTCCTGTCTTATCCCTAGGTTCTTCATGACATTTTTTTCCTTTAAATTCCATATATATGTGTTAGCATACGCTATTTGTCTTTTTCTTTCTGACTTACTTCACTCTGTATGACAGACTCTAGGTCTATCCATCTCATTACAAATAACTCAGTTTCATTTCTTTTTAAGGCTGAGTAATATTCCATTGTGTATATGTGCCACATCTTCTTTATCCATTCGTCCGATGATGGGCGCTTAGGTTCTTTCCATCTCCGGGCTATTGTAAATAGAGCTGCAATGAACATTTTGGTACATGACTCTTTTTGAAATTTGGTTTTCTCAGGATATATGCCCAGTATGCACGGGCAATTTTAACACTCATTTCCCAACAGGAAAAGGAATTAACCAAAGGCTCAGCATGCCGTGCTGGAACAAGATTAGGGCCTGAAGCAATCCTGCGGTTTTGTGGCCAGCTCACAAGAAAGCGAGTTGAGGAAAGGAGCTCAGGGGCACTGTCATTCACATACCTGCAGACTTATAAATGACAGAAATCGTACAAAAATATATTGAATTAAGGCTGCGAAGAGGACTTGAAAGTGGGGCAGAATTGCTGGAATCCGATTTCAGGAGGTAGACGTGAATTGCTCTGAAAGCATAAGAGAAGTGGCAGAACCTCGTCAATGAAGCACTTGGCCAAAAAGGGCATATGCATTTTTTCCAGGGCCATCATTCACGGGAGTAGGAGGCTCCCAGCATGCTCCAGTGGCCAACAGAGGGCCCACGTCGCCAAGGCGATGTGAGCTAGCCAGGCAGGAGTGTCCTCACACCCGTGGGGCCACATCATCAAAAGTTGAGGTACCCAGCACATGTGGCCTCAAACCAGAGGACCCACATCACCATGGGTTTCGGAGTGAGGCAGGCAGGATTAACCTCACAACACATGTCCCATTGTATACAAAAGGTGTGGAAACCAGCAGTTGGATCTTCCTAGCAGGCGGCCCAGAGCACTGAGGCTATGAGATCCAGGCCGGCATGAACTCACAACAGAGGGCCCTCATTGTGATTCTGTAAGCAACCCAGCCGTTGTGACCTCAGAGCAGAAGGCCCACATCCCCATGGGGAAGGGAAACAAGCAGGAGTGTCATCGCAAGAGTGGGCACACATGAAAAAATGTGGGGAGCCCAGCAATTAGTGCCTGATGCCAGAGGGCCCTCATCACCGAGGGGCGGTGGCTCCCAGCCAGCTCCGACTGCTACCAGAGGGGCGACGTCGCCAATGCGGAGTGCGACAACCAGGCAGGAGTGACCTCAGAGCAGAGGGTCAACCTCACAGAAGTGTGAAGAACTAAAGAGGATCAGATTCTCACCAGAGGGCCCACATCACCAAGGGAATGGGAACCAGGCAGGAGTGTCCTCACACTAGTGGGGCCACATCACCGAAAAGTGAGGGACCCAGCACACGTGGCCTCAAACCAGAGGACACACATCACAAGGGAGCTGGGATTGAGGCAGGCAGGAGGAGCCTCAAAAGAGAGGGACCATAGAATTAAAGAGGTGAAGAATCCCGCAGTTGGAACCTCCCAGCAGGCGGCCAGGAGCAGCGAGACTATGGGATCCAGGCCGGAGTGATCTCACACCAGAGGGCCGTCATCATGAAACTGTGAGCAACCTAGGCGTTGGGATCTCAGAGCAGAAGGCCCACATTCCCATGGGGTTGGGAACCTGTCAGAAGTGTACTCGCACCACAGGGCACACATCAGAGAATTTAGGGAACCCAGGAGTTAGGGCCTGATGCCAGAGGGCCCTCATTACCAAGGGGAGGAGACTCCAATCAGGCACCAACACCCAACTGAGGTCCCACGTCGCCAAGGTGACGTGTGACAGCCAGGTAGGAGTGACCTCACCGCAGAGGGCCTACCTCACAGAAGGGTGAGGAACACAGCCAGGATAAGACTCTCACCAGAGGGCCCACATCACCAAGGTGATCAGAACCAGGCAGGAGAGTCTTCACACCAGTGTGGCCACATCATAGAAAGGTGAGGAACCCAGCACATGTGGCCTAAACCAGAAGACCCACATCTCCAAGGGGCTCAGAATGAGGCAGGCAGGAGTAGCCTCACAACACAGGGCCCATAGAATAAAAAAGCTGAGGAATCCAGCAATGGGAACCTCTCAGCAGGCGGCCAAGAGCACCAAGTCTATGCGATTCAGGCCGCAGTAAACTCACAGCAGAGGGTCCACATCATGAAACTGCGAGCAACCCAGCCATTTGGACCTCAGAGCAGAAGGTCCACATCCCCAAGGTGTTGGGAGCATGGCAGGAGTGTCCTCGCACCACTTAGCACATATCAGAAAATGTGGGTACCCAGCAGTTAGGGCCTGACGCCAGAGGGCCCTCATCACTGAGGGGAGGAGGCTCCCAGCATGTTCCAACTACCACAAGAGGTCCCACGTCGCCAAGGCGGGGTGTGCCAGCCAGGCAGGAGTGACCTCACAGCAGACGGCCCACCTCAAAGAAGTGTGAGGAACCCAACCAGGATCAGACTCTCACCAGAGGGCCCATATCACCAAGGGGACGGGAACCAGGCACGAGTGTCCTCACACCAGTGGGGCCACATCACTAAAAGATGAGGAAACTGGCACATGTGGCCACAAACCAGAGGACCTACATCACCAAGGGGCTGGGAGTGACACAGGCAGGAGGAGCCTCCCAACACAGGGCCCAAAGAATAAAAAAGGTGAGGAACCCAGCAGTTGGAACTTCCCAGCAGGCGGCCCAGAGTACAGAGGCTATGGGATCTAGGAATGAGTGAACTAACACCAGAGAGCTAACATCAGGAAACTGTGAGCAACCCAGTCATTGGAACCTCAGAGCAGAAGGCCCATATCGCCATGGGGATGGGAACATTTCACGAGTGTCCTGGCATCACTGGGCTCACATCAGAAAACCTGGGGAGCCCAGCAGTTAGAGCCTGACGCCAGAGGGACCTCATCACCGAGGACAGGAGTCTCCAAAAGGATCCAACTGCCACCAGAGGGCCGACGTCACCAAGGCAATGGGAGCAAGCCAGGCAGGAGTTACCTCAGAGCACAGGGCCCACCTCACAGAACGGTAAGGAACCCAGCCAGGATCAGACTCTCACCAGAGGGGCCACATCACCAAGGGGCTGGGAAACAGGCACGAGTGTCCTCACACCATTGGGGCCACATCATCGAAAGGTGAGGGACCCAGCACACGTGGCCTCACACCAGAGGACACACATCACAACGGGGCTGGGATTGAGGCAGGCAGGAGGAGCCTCAAAACAGAGGGCCCATAGAATAAAAAAGGTGAGGAATCCCGCAGTTGGAACCTCCCAGCAGGCGCCCAGGAGCAGCAAGCCTATGGGATCTAGGCCGGAATGAACGCACATCAGAGGGCCCTCATCATGAAACTGTGAGCACCCCAGCCGTTGGGACCTCAGAGCAGAAGGCCCAAATTCCCATGGGGTTGGGAACCTGACAGGAGTGTACTCGCACCACAGGTCGCACATCTGCAAATTTTGGGAGCCCAGGAGTTAGGGTCTGACGCAAGAGGGCCCTCATTACCGAGGGACGGAGACTCGCAGCAGACACCAACTCCCAACTGAGGGCCCACGTCACCAAGGTGATGTGTGCCAGCCAGGCAGGAGTGACCTCACCGCAGAGGGCCTACCTCACAGAAGGGTGAGGAAACCAGCCAGGATAAGACTCTCACCAGAGGGCCCACATCACCAAGGGGATCGGAACCAGGCAGGAGGGTCCTCACACCAGTGTGGCCACATTATAGAAAGGTGAGGAACCCAGAACATGTGGCCTAAAACAGGGGACCCACATCTCCAAGGGGCTAGGAGTGAGGCAAGCAGGAGTATCCTCACAAAACAGAGCCCACAGAATAAAAGTTGTGAGGAATCCAGCAGTTGGAACCGGCCAGTAGGCCGCCCAGAGCACAGAGTCTATGGGATCCAGGCCACAGCAAACTCACAGCAGAGGTCCCACATCATGAAACTGTGAGCAACCCAGCGGATGGGACCTCAGAGCAGAAGGCCCACATCCCTATGGGGATGGGAACCTGACAGGAGTGTCCTCGGCCCACTTCCACGAATCAGAAAATGTGGGAACCCAGCAGTTAGGACCTGAGGCCAGAGAACCCTCATCACCGAGGGGAGGAGGCTCCCAGCAGGCTCTAACTGCCACCATAAGGCCGATGTCACCAAGGCGGGGTGTGCCAACCAGGCAGGAGTGACCTCAGAGCAGAAAGCCCACCTCACAGAAGTGTGAGGAACCCAACAAGGATCAGACTGTCACCAGAGGGCCAACATCACCAAGGGAATGGGAACCAGGCAGGAGTGTCCTCACACCAGTGGGGCTACATCACCATAATTTGAGGGACCCAGCACACGTGGCCTCAAACCTGAGGACACACATCACCAAGGGGCTGGGAGTGAGGCAGGCCAGAGGATCCTCAAAACAGAGGGACCATAGAATAAAAAAGGTGAGGAATCCCGCAGTTGGAACCTCCGGCAGGCAGCCAGGAGCAGCGAGGCTATGGGATCTAGGCAGGAGTGAACTCACACCAGAGGGCCCTCATCATGAAACTGTGAGCAACACAGCCGTTGGGACCTCAGAGCAGAAGGCTCACATCCCCATGGGGATGGGAACCTGGCAGGAGTGTCCTTGCACCACTTAGCACGAATCAGAAAATGTGGGAACCCAGCAGTTAGGGCCTGAGGCCAGAGGGCCCTCATCACTGAGGGGAGGAGGCTCCCAGCAGGCTCCAACTGCCACCATATGGCCGACGTTGCCAAGGCGGGGTGTGCCAGCCAGGCAGGAGTGAGCTCAGAGCAGAGGGCCCACCTCACAGAAGGGTGAGGAACCTAACCAGGATCAGACTCTCACCAGAGGGCCAACATCACCAAGGTGATGGGAACCAGGCAAGACTGTCCTAACAGCAGTGGGGCCAACATCACCAAGGGAATGGGAACCAGGCAAGAGTGTCCTCACACCAGTGTGGCCACATTATAGAAAGGTGAGGAACACAGCACATGTGGCCTCAAACAAGGGGACACACATCACGAAGGGGCTGGGAGTGAGGCATGCAGGAGGAGACGCACAACCGAGGGCCCATAGAATAAAAAAGGTGAGGAATCGAGAAGTTGGAAACTCCAAGCTGGAGGCCCAGAGCACTGACACTATGGGATACAGGCCAGAGTGAACACACAGCAAAGGGCCCACATCATGAAACTGTGAGCAACCCAGCAGTTGGGACCACAGAACAGAAGTCCCACATGCCCATGGGGATGGGAACCTGGCAGGAGTGACTCGCACCACTGGGCACACATCAGAAAATGTGTGGAGCCCAGCACTTAGGGCCTGACACCAGAAGGCCCTCATCACTGAGGGGAGGAGGCCCCAGCACACTCCAACTGCCACCAGAGGGTCCACATCGCCAAGGCGACGTGCGCCAGCCAGGCAGGATTGACCTCACAGCAGAGGGCCCACATCATGAAAGTGTGAGCAACCCAGCCGTTAGGACCTCAGAACAGAAGGCCCACACGCTCATGAGGATGGGAACCTGGCAGGAGTGCCCTCGTACCACTTAGCACGTATCAGAAAATGTGGGAACCCCGCCATTAGGGTCTGACGCCAGAGGGCCTCATCACCGCGGGAAGGAGGCTCCCAGCAGGCTCCAACTGCCACCAGGGTGCCGAAGTCAACAAGGCGGGTTGTGCCAGCCAGGCAGGAGTGACCTCAGAGAAGAGGGCTCACCTCACGGATGTGGGAGGAACCCAACCAGGATCAGAGTCTCACCAGAGGGCCCACATCACCAAGGGGATGGGAACCAGGCAGGAGTGTCCACACACCAGTGGGGCCACATCATCAAAAGATGAGGAACCCATCACATATGGCCTCAAACCTGAGGACATACATCACCATGTGGCTGGGAGTGAGGCAGGTATCTGGAGGGGCACATTTAACTCTAATTTCCCACCAGGAAGAGGAATTAACCAAAGGCTCAGAGTGCCGTGCTGGACCCTGATTATGGCCTGAAGCAAACCTGCAGTTTTGTGGCCAGCTTACAAGGAAGCGAGTTAAGAAAGGAGCTCAGGGGCACTGTAATTCACAAACCTGCAGAGATAAATGACAGCTATTGGCAAAAATATATCGAAGTAAGTCTGCAAAGAGGACTTGAAAACGAGGCAGAATTGCAGGAATCATATTTCAAGAGGTAGATTGGAATTGCATTTAAAGCATATGAAAAGCGGCAGATCTTTGACAGTGATGCACATGGACAAAAAGTGCGTATACATTTTTCCTGAATATATTCAGGAAAAAACGCATATGAACATTTTGGCCAACCAAGCACTCCAGCAATGGAAATCCACACTACAATGAAGTCACATTTCCCATTCGTCAAAAAGGCCATCTGAATAAAGTGTAAAAACCAGAAACACAGGACAGGCCATGGAGAACAGGGAGCCATGTTATGCTGATGGGCGGGATGTAAATTGCCAACAGACACTCTGGAGATGTTCATGGTGTATCCTGAAACATCTAAAAAACAAAGCTACAGAGCCTAGGGCACTTCCACTTTTGGCCCTATAGCTTAGGAAAATTAAAATCAACAAGACACAGCCAACACAAAATTTAGGGCTGCTGTGTTTACAAGAACCTCGAGTCCAGTACAAATTAAATATCCCAGAAAGAAAAAAATGGATAAAGAAGTTGTGCTACTTACGTACAACGGAATATCACTCAGCAGTGAAATCAATGTCATCAGGCCTGTAGCAGCAAATTGAGTGGATTTAATTATGATGATTCTAAGAGAAATATATCACACAAAGAAAGATAATTATCATAAGATATCACTAATAGAGGGAGTGTAAACTTGGCTACACATAAACTGAATTACAAAACCGAACAGAGTCTCACATTTAGATAAAAACCTTATGCTTGCTTAAGGGGAAAGTTGAGTTGGGCTGCTGTATAAAAACAGATTGAAATTAGCACACATACCATTCCATAAGCCAAATACGTAATAAACAAGACCTACTCTTTGCTCAACGAAATAGACTCATCCATGGTGTATCACCTCACACCTATTAGAATGGGCATCATCAGAAAATCTACAAACAACAAATGCTGGAAACGGTGTGGAGATAAGGAATCCTCTTCCACTATTGTTGGGAACGTAAATTGATACAGTCACTGTGGAGAACATTATGGAGTTTCTTATAAAACTAAGAATAGAATTACCATATGATACAGCAATCCCTCTACTGGGCATATACCCAGACAAAACCATAAATCAAAAAGAGACATTCACCACAATGTTCATTGCATCACTATTTACACTATCCAGGAAATGGAAGCAACCTAAATGCCCACAGACAGACGAATGCATAAAGATGTGGTACATATATAAAATGGAATATTACTAAGCCATAAAAAGGAATGAAATTGGGACATTTGTAGAGACGTTGATGGATCTAGAGACTGTCATACAGAGTGAAGTAAGTCAGAAAGAGAAAAACAAATCTTGTATATTAATGCATATATGTGGAACCTAGAAAAATTGTACAGATGAACCGTTTTGCAAGGCAGAAATAGAGCAATACATGTATACAACAAACGTATGGACAACAAGGGGGGAAAGCTGTTGGGGATGGTGGTGGGAGGAGTTGAGATATTGGGATTGGTATGTATACATTTATATGTATAAAGTAGATAACCAAAAACAACCTGCTGTATAAAAATATAAAATTAAATTCAAAATAAAAAAATAAAATTAAAAAAAGTAAAACAGAAAAATATTCTTCCCTTCACATACATGTATTTATATGAATAAATTATTTCCATGCTTATATCTGTAAATACACAAAAGAGGAATAAAATCTACCTTGAACCAAAAACGAAAAAAAGATAAAAAAGAACAGAACCCACCAGTTACACAGAGGAAAACCGTTTCAGGGCACTTGCTCCAATTGCAAACAATTCTGAAGTTGGTCAGTGGTGGGGAATCATCTCCCATTCAGCCAGCATGCTCCTCGCAACAAGCGTCCTCACTGCAAAGCTGGTGGACCGTGCCGAGGTATCTGTGAGTAAACGTGGGCCGAGCCCCAGGCCAGCTGCTGCTGAAATGTTCCCACCCTTCCAAGGCTAAACACCTGAATATGTACAAGGACTTGAAAACCTAGAGGAAGGGCCATGGAGCCACATGAGGGACAGCATGCCAGCCGACTTGGTGCCTGCAGGCCAGCCAGGATGGTCCTGGCCCTGGGTGCTCTTCTGGAAGCTCTCCATTTCCCTGCCTGAGATACCCCTGCTGTCCCGGCCCCCACTGCTTTCTTCCTTCCTCACCTGTGCCCAGGGAGAAATTCCAGCGGCAGGTGTGGGTGACACATCCTCTTCTTTAGCAGGTAGCATCTTGGCAACTGCTGCAGAAAGTCCAGCAGAGCCCCACTCACACTGGGACACCCACAAAGCCGTGGCCTCTCACTCCCTCCCACCAGCCCAGCCCCGAGACTGCTGACAGGGCAGAGAAAATGGCGTCAGGCACAGCTGCAGGGGCTCTTGTTGCCTGGAGCGGTGTTTATATTGATCTCAACCCAGGCACACCTGGGGAGGGCTGGCCGGCACGGTCAGGCTTCCCAAGCCAGCCAATAATCACCCCTCAGGGGCTCACAGTTGCTGAAAATGGAACTTGCTGAATTGGCCAGGTCCAAGGAACAGGTGTGGGCTCCTGAGAGTCAGGATAGACAAGGGGCTGCAGCTCTGGCTTGTTTTCTAATTATATTATCTGGCCCATGAGTGGGAGACAACTTCAAGAAAACCCTCTCCTAATGAGAGGAACCCAGGAGTCAGGGAGAGGAGGGGTGGGTGGTGGTTGGAGACAGAGGCCTGGTGCCCCGGGTGCAGTGGAAGTCTCTGGAAGACCAGGTGGAGGAGGCCGCACAGAGTGATGCCCAGGGTCACAGACCTGTCAGAGCTGCTGTTTGTTAGTTCAAGTCCTGCTCTGAGGTGCTCTGTGTCAGATCTGAGCGACAGGTGAGCTGGGAGTGCTCTGCAATGAGGGCTATGTGCACGGTTCCTGTGTGCCCAGCCCTGCCAAGGTACCTGCAAGGGTAGCTCTGTATCCTGGGAGGGGCCTGACCACGGGAGCCCCATGGACTGCAGAGGACCTGCCCAGGGAATCCCATATCCTGGGAGGGGCCTGAACACGAGAGCCCCGTGGGCTGGGGTGGGGGTAGGGTACCTGCCCAGGTGAGCTCCATATCCTGGGATTGGCCTGACCTCGAGAGCCCCATGGGCTGCTGGAGTCCTGGTAAAGGATGTCAGGACAGTCAGTGAAGCCACTGAGGATATACCTCCAGTAGTTCCTAAATCCTACACCCTGCTGGTCATTCTACCAACCACCAGGACTTGGTATTCTGTATTAGTCTTCACTGATGCCTTCTTTTGTATTCCATTAGTCCCAGAGTCACAAGAAATTTTGGCTTGTGAGTGACAGGACTCAACATACAACTAAAACAATACTTCCAGGCTGTCTTGCCCCAAGGGTTCAAAAATTCCCACACCATCTTTGGGGAAAGCTCAGCTAAAGACCTAAAAGTTCTACCTCTGGAAAAGGAAACACTCCTTCAATATTCAGACGACATTCTGATCGCCAGCCCTACTAAGGAGGCCTCAGAACTACCAAGCCAATAAAGGATAGAAGTTGTCCACGAAAAAGCTCAAGTATCACAGACTACGGTGACCTGCCTGGGCTTCATTCTCACAGAAGGTCGGAGAAGCCCATCCCAGGAAAGGGAAGAAACAATTTACAGCCTTACCCCTTTCTGAAACTAGAAGACAGCTTAGGGGTTCCTGGGGAAGCCAGGGTTTCCTGCCTCTGGATCCCTAACTACAGTCTACTAGCTGGGCCTCTATATGAAACACTGAAAGGAAAAGATGATGATCCTTTTGAATAGAATCCAGAAGTGGCCTTTCAAGAATGGAAAGAGCAGTCAATTCAGACCCTTGCCCTGGAACTCCCTAATTTAGCTAAACCCTTTGACCTTTACATTCCTGGTGAAAGGTGAATCGCCATTGGAGTATTAGTGCAAAAACTGGGACCACTTGAAATGGAACAATGCAAGAATGCCATCCAGGTAGGATAAACTATGGTCACCAAGGGGCTTGGCCCACCGCCACATCTGGCCAAGATACTGGTGGTATCTGAAAACCTGGAAATCAGCAGCCCAAAAGGCCACCTCCCTTCTAAGGGAAACGGACCCCACGTGGTGATCCTAATCCCCAACCATGCCCTGAAGTTGCAGGGTTTGCTCCGTGGGCACACTGACCTCGATTGAGGAGGCCCTCCAACTCCAACCTCCAGAGAGATAACCGGGGGCAACGGGGCACCATGACGACCCGTGTGACCATCACTTGACCTGGAGTTTCTCTCATAAAACAACAAGAGTGTGTCCCAAAAGAGTAGACTACTGCTTGCAGTACTTACTGTACCCAGAGGGGAGCTAATAATCTTGGCGGGGGAACCGTATATCATGCTGTCACCATAGAAAAGCCTACAGACACCCTGATGATGGTGGCCAATAAGACCGGCTGGACTCCTGTTTACTTCCAAAGGCTCTTGACTCAGTGACCATCATGATCCTTCATCACCACTGACCCTGGACTGTCTGGGAGCTGAGCGGGCAGGATCCTGACACCTGGTGCTGTTTTTACGTTAATTCAGGGGCCTAATGGAAGAAAGCGCAGACTGTTGGTCAGAGCATCTAGGCTGGCAGAAACGGTCAGTCAGAGCATCTAGGCTGGCAGAAACGGTCAGCCTAAGGTGGCCGAACAAATGTGGGGCGGAGTGAAACTGGACCTCACAGCGCCACTGCACATCTCCTTTCTGGACCCTTAAAGGTCATTAGAATCTATAACACTTCCAATACTGGTGCTCAGGTGGACGAGCAGGGAGGCAGGAGGCCTGGGGACAATCAACGTCACCTGGAGGCTGCTGGGGAGAAGTTCTGACCCTCGCCCACGGGTATGAAGCCTCCTAACTCAGCACTCAGCAGTTACAGAAGAAGGGTCTGCACCCGCAGCACTCCAAGAATGAGGAAAGGGACAAAAGGCAGAAGAGAAGTTTGTCCCAGGCAAAGCCCCTTAAAAATGCCTGGGAGATAAAAATAGAATCTGGGCAATAAAATAAAGTCTAACCATTTTTATCCTTTGTGCTTTGTCTAATTTCAGGTGCTCCTAGTGTCCCGCATACAGAGGTTCCACACCCGGCACTTCAGACCAGATTTCCTAGAGCAGAATGGCTCGATGACACTTCAGCTCCTGGGGCCCAGTTCAGACTCCGTGACATAGAGCCTGAGCTGCAGCCAACCAGGTCCTCGAGAGCTCAGCCCCCTCCCTCCCAGTGACTCTGACAGGATCTCTACACAGCAGCCCAGCCCACAGCCCACAGGGTAGCACCTCTCCATTCTCTGATCAAAATATAAAGTTTCCTTTGCTTTTGAACCAAACTCAGTCTCGATCTATTGGCTCCAATGACACTGGGCAGGGGGACACTTGTTGGCGTCCACTCTGGAGGATCAGTAACAGAAATTGAGAACATTGTAACTTCAATGAACAGATGTGTGAGCCAAACTGTAATTAACATAGAACAGTGTATAAGGCTCGGGTAAAATAATATGTTTCTAACACTTCCATTTGATATTTCCATCACTTTCTTATAAGCAAGTTCAGTGAAAAGGTTTGTCTTCTTTGTCAGGTCAATATTAGAGAAACAAAGTGATTTCTTTCCAAGTATGTACATCTAATAATCTTGGTTAAAGCTTCAATCTTGTTTTAAATGCTTTTGCATTGAAAATGATACCTCTCTTTCAGCTCCCCCATTTCTGAGAAGCATAAAATCTTATAATTTATTATTACCAAAGGGAAATGGTAGGAGGAGGGATAAATTAACAGTTTGGGATTAACACATACACACTGCTATGTATGAAATCATCAGCAAGGAACTACTGCATAGCACAGGGAACTACACTCAATATTTTGCAATAACCTATAAGGGGAAATGATCTGAAAAAGAATAGATATTTTTATTGACATCATCCATCAATGACAGTAAAAATGGAATCTAAGGGAAGACAGTGGTGAGTGCTTCTGACCCTGAAGACTTCAATCATCTAAAGTTTGGACTCTGCCTACTTCCCAAGGCCCTTAATGAACATATGTGTAGCCGTAGCTTAAAAAATTCCCCAGTTTGGGTTGCGGAGAGACACTGATATTTAAAATCCCCTGGTGTTCTCCTCACATGAATGGGACCCTTCCTACACCTAAAACATGCCTGTCACACCCAGAGGATGGTATACCGTCTGATCGGGAAAAGTTTGGAAAAGGCATCTCATCTCCTCATCTCTTGGTGCTAGGGTTCACCACTCCAGCGTCTTTACTAACAGTCTCCCCACTTGGAGATGTCAGCACTGTCAATATCCTGTTGCATACAGTTTGGAATTTGTCCAGAGGATGAAGCAGAAGGAGGAGGAACAATGAGAGACAAGTCCTAGGTGTTCGGACAGGCACATGCCACTCTAATTTCCAATCAGGAAGACGAATTGACCAAAGGCTAGGGTTGCCCATGGAAACAGAATAGGGCTTGAGGAATCCTGATGCTTTGTGGCCAGTTCCCATAAACACAAGTTGGAAAATGGAACTCAGGGGCACTAAAATTCACGAAACTGCAGAATTGAAAATATCTATCACTGAAAAATGTCTTGAGGAAAGTCAGAGAAAAGGACTTGTAAGCAACGGAGAATGGCAGGAAAGGGATTGGAAGAGGTAGAAAGGACTCGCCATTAAGCACAAGAAAAGGGGCTGAACATTGCCAACATTGCCAACATTGCAGTTGGCCAAAAAGGGTGTATGCGTCTTTTTCTGTATATATTCAAAAAAAGGGCATACACTTTTTTAGCCAACCAAACAGGTGGGCACTGGAAATCAATACTACAAAACATATCACTTTGCATCAGTCAGAAGAGCCGTCCTCATAAAGTGTAAACACCAGAAATGCAGGACAGGGCAAGGAGAAAAGGGAGCCCTTTGAGTCTTATAGTGGAAATGTATATTGCCAATGGTCACTCTGGATAAGTCTATTGTGTTTACTAAAGCATCTAAAAAATGAGCTACCGAGCACAGGGCACTTGCACTCATGGACGTATATCTTGGGAAAAACAAAAATCGAGAGGACACAGGCACCCCAATGTTTACCACCTCTCTGTTTAAAAGATCCTCGACTAGGATATAACTTAAAGTACCTGCAGAGAAAAAACGGACAGAGATGTGGTGCTTATGTAGAGTGGAATATTACTCAGCCTGGAAATCAATGAAATACGGCCAGTTATAACAACTCAAGAGGAGTTACGTGTGATCATTCGAAGTCACATAATTCAAAAAGAAAAAGACATAAGATATCACTAATACATGGAATGTTAACATGGCTACACATGAACTGAATTACAAAAGAGAAGAGGGTTTCAAATTAAGAAAACCAACTTATGCTTCCTTAAGGGGAAAGGTGAGTTGGGGTGCTGCATAAAACCAGAGATTGAAATTAGCACAGATACCATTCCATAAGCCAAATATGTAATAGTCAAGACCTACTCCTTGCTCAACGAAATGGACTCCACACGCCATATTCAATGCCTAAGAATATACCGGATTAGTAAGAATCTTAAAACCCATGGACTTATATGTCTCCGTAACAGAATCAAGCGCGTGTACAGCGGCATAAACGAAGCAGTGAAAATCCGATAAATCCCATTATTAAAATAAATTTCAAAAACAAAACACAATGACAGTGAAATAGGAAGCAATTCTTAAATAATTCACTCAGGGCAGGTGATGCAACCTGGATTTACCACATCTACACCCAGAGCTGGTTGAGACATAAGGCTGGACACTTCAGGCTGATAGCATTGGTGAGTTTCGGTGAACAAATGCAGATCCTTTGAAGTCATACTGCATGGTACCCAATCCAAGGGCCCCAACTCTCCAGGTTCAAGGGAATCTTTCTTCAGCTAAAACATGCGTGGGAAACGGCGAGTATGGTCCACCGTGTGATTAGGAAACGATTTAAAATGCATCTCAGTTTTCGTATCCTGGTCCTCGGGTTCACCATTCCAGACGGTTTACTAACACTCTCCCCGCTAGGAGAGTCAGTGCCTTTAACCTCCTGTTTGGCACAGCTTGCAATTTCTGCGCAAGATGAACAGGAATAGGGAGAACCAATGAGAGACTAGCTATAGGTGTCTGCACGGGCAAATGTAAGGCTCATTTCCCACCAGGAAGAGGAATTAACCAAAGGCTCAGCGTGCCCTGCCAGAAACAGATTAGGGCCTGAAGCAATCCTGCGGTTTTGTGCCCAGCTCACAAGAAAGCGAGTTGAAGAAAGGAGTTCAGGGGCACTGTAATTCACAAAGCTGCAGAGTTATAAATGACAGCTATCCTCCAAAAATATATTGAAGTAACCCTGCAAAGGGGACTTGAAAGCGGGACAGAATTTCAGGAAAACGATTGCAGGGGGTAGACTGGAATTGCCCAGAAAGCATAGGAAAAGAGGCAGAACATCGACAATGGTGCACTTGGCCAAAAAGTGCGTATGAATTTTTTCCTGAATATATTCAGGAAAAAACGCATACGCCCTTTTTCGCAAACCAAGCAAGCCTGTAAAGGAAATCTGCACTACAATGAAGTCTAACTGCCCCCTGGGCAAAAGGGCCATCTGAAAAAAGTGTAAAATCCAGAAAGGTAGGACAGGATATGGAGAACAGGGAGCCTTGTTATGTTGATTGGCAGGATATAAATTGCCAACAGTCACCCTGGAGAAGTGTATGGTGTTTCCTGAAACCCATAAGAAACAAAGCAACACAGCCTCTGGCACTTCCACTTATGGTCCCAAAGATTACGGAAATTAAAATCAAAAACAGACAGCCACCCCAATATTTGGGACGGCTGTGTTCACAAGAAGCTCGTCTACAGTACCAGGTAAATATCCCAGAAAGCAAAAAATGGATAAAGAAGTTGTGGCACGTACGTGCAATGCAATATCACTCAGCAATGAAATCTGTGTCATCAGGCCCGTAGCGGCATAGTGAGTGGATGCAGGTACGGTGATTCTACGTGAACTACGTCACACAGAAAAAGAAACATCATAAGATATCACTAATACACGGAATGTAAACTTGACTACACATGAACTGAATTACAAAACAGAACAGGGTCTCAAATTTAGAAAACCAACTAGTGCTTGCTTATGGGGAAAGGTGCCTTGGGGTGCTGCATAAAACCAGAGACTGAAATTAGCACAGATAACATTCCATAAGCCAAATATGTTATAGACAAGACCTACTCCTTGCTCAACGAAATGGACTCAACACCACATATTCAACGCCTAGGAATATACCTGACTAGGAAGAATCTTAAAACCCATGGATTTATATGTCTCCGTAAGAGAATCAAGCGTGTGTACAGTGGCATAAAGGCAGCAGTGAAAATCCGATAAATCCCATTATCAAAATAAACTTCAAAAACAAAACACAAAGACAGTGAAATAGAGAGCAATTCTTAAATAATTCACTCAGGGCATGTGATGCAACCGGGATTGACCACATCTACACGCAGAGCTGGTTGAGACATAAGGCTGGACACTTCAGGCTGATAGCATTGGTGAGTTTCGGTGAGCAAATGTAGACCCTTTGAAGTCATACTGCATGGTACCCATTCCATGGGTCCCAACTCTCCAGTTTCAAGGGATTCTTCCTCCAGCTAAAACATGCATGGGAAACCCAGAGTATCGTCCACCGTGTGATTGGGAAACGATTTAAAATGCATCTCAGTTTTCGTATCCTGGTCCTCGGGTTCACCATTCCAGATGCTTTACTAACACTCTCCCCGCTTGGAGAGTCAGTGCCTTTAACCTCCTGTTTGGCACAGCTTGCAATTTCTGTGCAAGATGAACAGGAATAGGGAGAAGCAATGAGAGACTAGCTGTAGGTGTCTGCACGGGCAAATGTAACGCTCATTGCCCACCAGGAAGAGGAATTAACCAAAGGCTCAGTGTGCCCTGCTAGAAACAGATTAGGGCCTGAAGCAATCTTGCGGTTTTGTGCCCAGCTCCCAAGAAAGCGAGTTGAAGAAAGGTGCTCAGGGGCAGTGTAATTCACAAACCTGCAGAGTTATAAATGACAGCTATCCTCCAAAAATATATTGAAGTAAGCCTGCGAAGGGGATTTGAAAACGGGGCAGAATTTCAGGAAAACGATTGCAGGGGGTAGACTGGAATTGCCCTGAAAGCATAGGAAAAGAGGCAGAACGTCGACAATGATGCGCTTGGCCAAAAAGGGCGTATGCGTTTTTTCCTGAATATATTCAGGAAAAAACGCATACGCCCTTTTTGGCCAACCAAGCAAGCCTGTAAAGGAAATCTGCACTACAATGAAGTCTCACTGCCCCCTGAGCAAAAGGGCCATCTGAAAAAAGTGTAAAATCCAGAAAGGTAGGACAGGATATGGAGAACAGGGAGCCTTGTTATGCTGATTGGCAGGATGTAAATTGCCAGCAGCCACCCTGGAGAAGTGTATGGTGTTTCCTGAAACACATAAGAAAAAAAGCAACACAGCCTATGGCACTTCCACTTATGGTCCTATAGCTTACGGAAATTAAAATCAAAAACAGCAGCCACCCCAATGTTTGGGATGGCTGTGTTCACAAGAAGCTCGTCTACAGTATCAGGTAAATATCCCAGAAAGCAAAAAATGGATAAAGAAGTTGTGGCACGTACGTACAATGCAAAATCACTCAGCAATGAAATCTGTGTCATCAGGCCCGTAGCGGCATAGTGAGTGGATGCAGGTACGGTGATTCTACGTGAACTACGTCACA
The DNA here is from genome assembly GCF_963924675.1 of Phocoena phocoena. NCBI lineage: Eukaryota > Metazoa > Chordata > Mammalia > Artiodactyla > Phocoenidae > Phocoena > Phocoena phocoena. The sequence continues at coordinate 83,019 of NW_027077455.1, forward strand.
CAGAAAAAGAAACATCATAAGATATCACTAATACACGGAATGTAAACTTGACTACACATGAACTGAATTACAAGACAGAACAGGGTCTCAAATTTAGGAAACCAACTAGTGCTTGCTTATGGGGAAAGGTGCCTTGGGGTGCTGCATAAAACCAGAGACTGAAATTAGCACAGATAACTTTCCATAAGCCAAATATGTAATAGACAAGTCCTACTCCTTGTTCAACAAAATGGACCCAACACCACATATTCAACGCCTAGGAATATACCTGACTAGGAAGAATCTTAAAACCCATGGATATATATGTCTCCGTAAGAGAATCAAGCGTGTGTACAGCGGCATAAACGCAGCAGTGAAAATCCGATAAATCCCATTATCAAAATAAATTTCAAAAACAAAACACAAAGACAGTGAAATAGAGAGCAATTCTTAAATAATTCACTCAGGGCATGTGATGCAACCGGGATTGACCACATCTACACGCAGAGCTGGTTGAGACATAAGGCTGGACACTTCAGGCTGATAGCATTGGTGAGTTTCGGTGAGCAAATGTAGACCCTTTGAAGTCATACTGCATGGTACCCATTCCATGGGTCCCAACTCTCCAGGTTCAAGGGATTCTTCCTCCAGCTAAAACATGCATGGGAAACCCAGAGTATCATCCACCGGGTGATTGGGAAACGATTTAAAATGCATCTCAGTTTTCGTATCCTGGTCCTCGGGTTCACCATTCCAGATGCTTTACTAACACTCTCCCCGCTTGGAGAGTCAGTGCCTTTAACCTCCTCTTTGGCACAGCTTGCAATTTCTGTGCAAGATGAACAGGAATAGGGAGAACCAATGAGAGACTAGCTATAGGTGTCTGCACGGGCAAATGTAACGCTCATTGCCCACCAGGAAGAGGAATTAAACAAAGGCTCAGTGTGCCCTGCTGGAAACAGATTAGGGCCTGAAGCAATCCTGCGGTTTTGTGCCCAGCTCACAAGAAAGCGAGTTGAAGAACGGAGATCAGGGGCACTGTAATTCACAAACCTGCAGAGTTATAAATGACAGCTATCTTCCAAAAGTATATTGAAGTAAGCCTGCGAAGGGGACTTGAAAGCGGGGCAGAATTTCAGGAAAACGATTGCAGGGGGTAGACTGGAATTGCCCTGAAAGCATAGGAAAAGAGGCACAACGTCGACAATGATGCACTTGGCCAAAAAGGGTGTATGCGTTTTTTCCTGAATATATTCAGGAAAAAACGCATACGCCCTTTTTGGCCAAACAAGCAAGCCTGTAAAGGAAATCTGCACTACAATGAAGTCTCACTGCCCCCCGGGCAAGAGGGCCATCTGAAAAAAGTGTAAAATCCAGAAAGGTACAACAGGATATGGAGAACAGGGAGCCTTGTTATGCTGATTGGCAGGATGTAAATTGACAGCAGCCACTCTGGAGAAGTGTATGGTGTTTCCTGAAACACGTAAGAAACAAAGCAACACAACCTATGGCACTTCCACTTATGGTCCTATAGCTAACGGAAATTAAAATCAAAAACAGACAGCCACCCCAATATTTGGGACGGCTGTGTTCACAAGAAGCTCGTCTACAGTATCAGGTAAATATCCCAGAAAGCAAAAAATGGATAAAGAAGTTGTGGCACGTACGTACAATGCAATATCACTCAGCAATGAAATCTGTGTCATCAGGCCCGTAGCGGTATAGTGAGTGGATGCAGGTACGGTGATTCTACGTGAACTACGTCACACAGAAAAAGAAACATCATAAGATATCACTAATACACGGAATGTAAACTTGACTACACATGAACTGATTTACAAAACAGAACAGGGTCTCAAATTTAGAAAACCAACAAGTGCTTGCTTATGGGGAAAGGCGCCTTGGGGTGCTGCATAAAACCAGAGACTGAAATTAGCACAGATAACTTTCCATAAGCCAAATATGTAATAGACAAGACCTACTCCTTGCTCAACGAAATGGACCCAACACCACATATTCAACGCCTAGGAATATACCTGACTAGGAAGAATCTTAAAACCCATGGATATATATGTCTCCGTAAGAGAATCAAGCGTGTGTAAAGCGGCCAAAACGCAGCAGTGAAAATCCGATAAATCCCATTATCAAAACAAATTTCGAAAACAAAGCACAAAGACAGTGAAATAGAGAGCAATTCTTAAATAATTCACTCAGGGCATGTGATGCAACCGGGATTGACCACATCTACACCCAGAGCTGGTTGAGACATAAGGCTGGACACTTCATGCTGATAGCATTGGTGAGTTTCGGTGAGCAAATGCAGACCCTTTGAAGTCATACTGCATGGTACCCATTCCATGGGTCCCAACTCTCCAGGTTCAAGGCATTCTTCCTCCAGCTAAAATATGCATGGGAAACCCAGAGTATCGTCCACCGTGTGATTGGGAAACGATTTAAAATGCATCTCAGTTTTCATATCCTGGTCCTCAGGTTCACCATTCCAGATGCTTTACTAACACTCTCCCCGCTTGGAGAGTCAGTGCCTTTAACCTCCTCTTTGGCACAGCTTGCAATTTCTGTGCAAGATGAACAGGAATAGGGAGAACCAATGAGAGACTAGCTGTAGGTGTCTGCACGGGCAAATGTAACGCTCATTGCCCACCAGGAAGAGGAATTAATCAACGGCTCAGCGTGCCCTGCCGGAAACAGATTAGGGCCTGAAGCAATCCTGCGGTTTTGTGCCCAGCTCACAAGAAAGCGAGTTGAAGAAAGGAGCTCAGGGGCACTGTAATTCACAAACCTGCAGAGTTATAAATGACAGCTATCTTCCAAAAGTATATTGAAGTAAGCCTGCAAAGGGGACTTGAAAGCGGGGCAGAATTTCAGGAAAACGATTGCAGGGGGTAGACTGGAATTGCCCTGAAAGCATAGGAAAAGAGGCAGAACGTCGACAATGATGCACTTGGCCAAAAAGGGCGTATGCGTTTTTTCCTGAATATATTCAGGTAAAAACGCATACGCCCTTTTTGGCCAACCAAGCAAGCCTGTAAAGGAAATCTGCCCTACAATGAAATCTCACTGCCCCCCCGGGCAAAAGGGCCATCTGAAAAAACGTGTAAAATGCAGAAAGGTAGGACAGGGAGCCTTGTTATGCTAATTGGCAGGATGTAAATTGTGAACAGCCACCCTGGAGAAGTGTACGGTGTTTCCTGAAACACGTAAGAAATAAAGCAACACAGCCTATGGCAATTGCACTTATGGTCCTATTCCTTAGGGATATTAAAATCAAAAACAGAGAGCCACCCCAAAATTTGGGACGGCTGTGTTCCCAGGAAGCTCGTCTACAGTACCAGGTAAATATCCCAGAAAGCAACAAATGGATAAAGAAATTGTGGCACGTACGTGCAATGCAATATCACTCAGCAATGAAATCTGTGTCATCAGGCCCGTAGCGGCATAGTGAGTGGATGCAGGTACGGTGATTCTACGTGAACTACGTCACACAGAAAAAGAAACATCATAAGATATCACTAATGCACGGAATGTAAACTTGACTACACATGAACTGAATTAAAAAACAGAACAGGGTCTCAAATTTAGAAAACCAACTAGTGCTTGCTTATGGGGAAAGGTGCCTTGGGGTGCTGCATAAAACCAGAGACTGAAATTAGCACAGATAACTTTCCATAAGCCAAATAAGTAATAGACAAGACCTACTCCTTGCTCAACGAAATGGACCCAACACCACATATTCAACGCCTAGGAATATACCTGACTAGGAAGAATCTTAAAACCCATGGATATATATGTCTCCGTAAGAGAATCAAGCGTGTGTACAGCGGCCGAAACGCAGCAGTGAAAATCCGATAAATCCCATTATCAAAATAAATTTCGAAAACAAAACACAAAGACAGTGAAATAGAGAGCAATTCTTAAATAATTCACTCAGGGCATGTGATGCAACCGGGATTGACCACATCTACATCCAGAGCTGGTTGAGACATAAGGCTGGACACATCAGGCTGATAGCATTGGTGAGTTTCGGTGAGCAAATGCAGACCCTTTGAAGTCATACTGCAAGGTACCCATTCCATGGGTCCCAACACTCCAGGTTCAAGGGATTCTTCCTCCAGCTAAAACATGCATGGGAAACCCAGAGTATCGTCCACCGTGTGATTGGGAAATGATTTAAAATGCATCTCAGTTTTCGTTTCCTGGTCCTCGGGTTCACCATTCCAGATGCTTTACTAACACTCTCCCCGCTTGGAGAGTCAGTGCCTTTAACCTCCTGTTTCGCACAGCATGCAATTTCTGTGCAAGATGAACAGGAATAGGGAGAACCAATGAGAGACTAGCTGTAGGTGTCTGCACGGGCAAATGTAACGCTCATTGCCCACCAGGAAGAGGAATTAAACAAAGGCTCAGTGTGCCCTGCTAGAAACAGATTAGGGCCTGAAGCAATCCGGCGGTTTTGTGCCCAGCTCACAAGAAAGCGAGTTGAAGAAAGGAGATCAGGGGCACTGTACTTCACAAACCTGCAGAGTTATAAATGACAGCTATCCTCCAAAAATATATTGAAGTAAGCCTGCGAAGGGGACTTGAAAGCGGGGCTGAATTTCAGGAAAACGATTGCAGGGGGTAGACTGGAATTGCCCTGAAAGCATAGGAAAAGAGGCACAACGTCGACAATGATGCACTTGGCCAAAAAGGGCGTATGCGTTTTTTCCTGAATATATTCAGGAAAAAACGCATATGCCCCTTTTGGCCAACCAAGCAAGCCTGTAAGGAAATCTGCACTACAATGAAATCTCACTGCCCCCCCGGGCAAAAGGGCCATCTGAAAAAAGTGTAAAATCCAGAAAGGTAGGACAGGATATGGAGAACAGGGAGCCTTGTTATGCTGATTGGCAGGATGTAAATTGCCAGCAGCCACCCTGGAGAAGTGTATGGTGTTTCCTGAAACACGTAAGAAACAAAGCAACACAGCCTATGGCACTTCCACTTATGGTCCTATAGCTTACGGAAATTAAAATCAAAAACAGACAGCCACCCCAATATTTGGGACGGCTGTGTTCACAGGAAGCTCGTCTACAGTATCAGGTAAATATCCCAGAAAGCAAAAAATGGATAAAGAAGTTGTTGCACGTACGTGCAATGCAATATCACTCAGCAATGAAATCTGTGTCATCAGGCCCGTAGCGGCATAGTAAGTGGATGCAGGTACGGTGATTCTACGTGAACTACATCACACAGAAAAAGAAACATCATAAGATATCACTAATACACGGCATGTAAACTTGACTACACATGAACTGAATTACAAAACAGAACAGGGTCTCAAATTTAGAAAACCAACTAGTGCTTGCTTATGGGGAAAGGTGCGTTGGGGTGCTGCATAAAACCAGAGACAGAAATTAGCACAGATAACATTCCATAAGCCAAATATGTAATAGACAAGACCTACACCTTGCTCAACGAAATGGACTCAACACCACATATTCAACGCCTAGGAATATACCTGACTAGGAAGAATCTTAAAACCCATGGATATATATGTCTCCGTAAGAGAATCAAGCATGTGTACAGCGGCGGAAATGCAGCAGTGAAAATCCGATAAATCCCATTATCAAAATAAATTTCGAAAACAAAACACAAAGACAGTGAAATAGAGAGCAATTCTTAAATAATTCACTCAGGGCATGTGATGCAACCGGGATTGACCACATCTACACCCAGAGCTGGTTGAGACATAAGGCTGGGCACTTCAGGCTGATAGCACTGGTGAGTTTTGGTGAGCAAATGCAGACCCTTTGAAGTCATACTGCATGGTACCCATTCCATGGGTCCCAACTCTCCAGGTTCAAGGCATTCTTCCTCCAGCTAAAACATGCATGGGAAACCCAGAGTATCATCCACCGTGTGATTGGGAAACGATTTAAAATGCATCTCAGTTTTCGTATCCTGGTCCTCAGGTTCACCATTCCGGATGCTTTACTAAAACTCTCCCCGCTTGGAGAGTCAGTGCCTTTAACCTCCTGTTTGGCACAGCTTGCCATTTCTGTGCAAGATGAACAGGAATAGGGAGAACAAATGAGAGACTAGCTGTAGGTGTCTGCACGGGCAAATGTAACGCTCATTGCCCACCAGGAAGAGGAATTAAACAAAGGCTCAGTGTGCCCTGCTGGAAACAGATTAGGGCCTGAAGCAATCCTGCGGTTTTGTGTCCAGCTCACAAGAAAGCGAGTTGAAGAAAGGAGCTCAGGGGCACTGTAATTCACAAACCTGCAGAGTTATAAATGACAGCTATCCTCCAAAAATATATTGAAGTAAGCCTGCGAAGGGGACTTGAAAGCGGGGCTGAATTTCAGGAAAACGATTGCAGGGGGTAGACTGGAATTGCCCTGAAAGCATAGGAAAAGAGGCACAACGTCGACAATGATGCACTTGGCCAAAAAGGGCGTATGCGTTTTTTCCTGAATATATTTAGGAAAAAAACGCATACGCCCTTTTTGGCCAACCAAGCAAGCCTGTAAAGGAAATCTGCACTACAATGAAATCTCACTGCCCCCCCGGGCAAAAGGGCCATCTGAAAAAAGTGTAAAATCCAGAAAGATAGGACAGGATATGGAGAACAGGGAGCCTTGTTATGCTGATTGGCAGGATGTAAATTGCCAACAGCCACCCTGGAGAAGTGTATGGTGTTTCCTGAAACACGTAAGAAACAAAGCAACACAGCCTATGGCACTTCCACTTATGGTCCTATAGCTTACGGAAATTAAAATCAAAAACAGACAGCCACCCCAATATTTGGGACGGCTGTGTTCACAAGAAGCTCGTCTACAGGATCAGGTAAATATCCCAGAAAGCAAAAAATGGATAAAGAAGTTGTGGCACGTACGTGCAATGTAATATCACTCAGCAATGAAATCTGTGTCATCAGGCCCGTAGCGGCATAGTAAGTGGATGCAGATACGGTGATTCTACGTGAACTACGTCACACAGAAAAAGAAACATCATAAGATATCACTAATACACGGAATGTAAACTTGACTACACATGAACTGAATTACAAAACAGAAAAGGGTTTCAAATTTAGAAAACCAACTAGTGCTTGCTTATGGGGAAAGGTGCCTTGGGGTGCTGCATAAAACCAGAGACTGAAATTAGCACAGATAACATTCCATAAGCCAAATATGTAATAGACAAGACCTACTCCTTGCTCAACGAAATGGACTCAACACCACATATTCAACGCCTAGGAATATACCTGACTAGGAAGAATCTTAAAACCCATGGATATATATGTCTCCGTAAGAGAATCAAGCGTGTGTACAGCGGCGGAAATGCAGCAGTGAAAATCCGATAAATCCCATTATCAAAATAAATTTCGAAAACAAAACACAAAGACAGTGAAATAGAGAGCAATTCTTAAATAATTCACTCAGGGCATGTGATGCAACCGGGATTGACCACATCTACACCCAGAGCTGGTTGAGACATAAGGCTGGACACTTCAGGCTGATAGCACTGGTGAGTTTTGGTGAGCAAATGCAGACCCTTTGAAGTCATACTGCATGGTACCCATTCCATGGGTCCCAACTCTCCAGGTTCAAGGCATTCTTCCTCCAGCTAAAACATGAATGGGAAACCCAGAGTATCGTCCACCGTGTGATTGGGAAACGATTTAAAATGCATCTCAGTTTTCGTATCCTGGTCCTCGGGTTCACCATTCCAGATGCTTTACTAACACTCTCCCCGCTTGGAGAGTCAGTGCCTTTAACCTCCTTTTTCGCACAGCTTTCAATTTCTGTGCAAGATGAACAGGAATAGGGAGAACAAATGAGAGACTAGCTGTAGGTGTCTGCACGGGCAAATGTAACCCTCATTGCCCACCAGGAAGAGGAATTAAACAAATGCTCAGTGTGCCCTGCTGGAAACAGATTAGGGCCTGAACAATCCTGCGGATTTGTGCCCAGCTCACAAGAAAGCGAGTTGAAGAAAGGAGCTCAGGGGCACTGTAATTCACAAACCTGCAGAGTTATAAATGACAGCTATCTTCCAAAAGTATATTGAAGTAAGCCTGCAAAAGGGACTTGAAAGCGGGGCAGAATTTCAGGAAAACCATTGCAGGGGGTAGACTGGAATTGCCCTGAAAGCATAGGAAAAGAGGCACAACGTCGACAATGATGCACTTGGCCAAAAAGGGCGTATGCGTTTTTTCCTGAATATATTCAGGAAAAAACGCATATGCCCTTTTTGGCCAACCAGGCAAGCCTGTAAAGGAAATCTGCACTACAATGAAGTCTCACTACCCCCCGGGCAAGAGAGCCATCTGTAAAAAGTGAAAAATCCAGAAAGGTAGGACAGGATATGGAGAACAGGGAGCCTTGTTATGCTGATTGGCAGGATGTATATTGCCAACAGCCACCCTGGAGAAGTGTATGGTGTTTCCTGAAACACGTAAGAAATAAAGCAACACAGCCTATGGCAATTGCACTTATGGTCCTATTCCTTAGGGATATTAAAATCAAAAACAGAGAGCCACCCCAAAGTTTGGGACGGCTGTGTTCCCAGGAAGCTCGTCTACAGTACCAGGTAAATATCCCAGAAAGCAACAAATGGATAAAGAAGTTGTGGCACGTACGTGCAATGCAATATCACTCAGCAATGAAATCTGTGTCATCAGGCCCGTAGCGGCATAGTCAGTGGATGCAGGTACGGTGATTCGAGG